>NC_090385.1:37019025-37194025 GCF_036365525.1 Heterodontus francisci | reverse complement strand
TCCTCCACCTGAGCCATTTCAGTGAACAGCAGTAGCAGCTGTGACTGGCGCAGGTCCCAGGTATCATGGCAGATGCCTGAGAAGCGGTCACAGAACTGCATGAAGCATCTGCGGTGATCACATACCATCTTGACCTGGATTGAGAGGATTCCTTTAAAGGTGGTAGCCTAGCGGGAGGCCTGATGGCCACATGAGTGCAGCCTATGAATATTACAACCTATGGTTCTCCGGCAATGGTGCCGAACCCGATGGCCCTCTGGCCCTGGCTGTGAGAGTCCGTCCTGAAGTGGACATACTCACTGGTCCTCGGGTGCAGGGCATCGGTGACCTCCCTGATGCAGCAGTCCACTGCTGACTGTATGACCCCACAAAGGTCTCTGGTGGGAGCCTGAAAAACTGCATAGGCGTCAAGCTTGAGAACCGCTGCCACTATGAAGAACAAAGGCATGGGATGTCCACCGAAGTCCATGGGCTGCAGATCATCTTTGAGCAGGGCACAGAGACGTGTCACCACCCTCTCTACATGCTCAAATGCCTCTGATACTGGTGATCTGACATCCAATGGCATGTCATGTGGGGCCTGTAGATGCATGGCAATTGTAGTGGCAAGCTCTCCTTGGGGGCTGCTGTTTACTACCAGGGGCCTCTATGTGGATCGCACCTGCCTGTTGATTTTGCCTCTGGTGCATACACATCCACAGGAGTAGAGGATCACACAATGTAGGATGAGCCATACCTATTTTCATGTGGTAAATAAAGTTGGACCCCTCATGTATTCGAAGGTTCCTAACAGGGCAGGGATTGGTGTTGATGGGTACATCAGCTGCTTTCCAGGATCAACTATGTGGTGTGCCATGGCATTGCCCATCTTGGCCAACACTCAGGGTGGGACAGCATGACCACATCAATATCCTACCACCTGTATCGATTGCCCCCACCATCCATAAAACCTTAATGCTCCTGACCTTTCTGGCACCCTCCCCACACAGGGTGACTAGAGTACCATTGCTCCTTCACAAACACAAACAAACGCTGAGCGTACATTGTTTACGGAGGGATGGCACACAGCACCTCCTTTCATGCCTACACAGCTTTTCCTCCAGTAATACCAGACGCCCTCCCTCCTCCCTTTAAGAATGCAGAGTGAGACCCCTGAAAATGGAACTTACCTTCTGTCACGAAACCTTCTGCCTCCGATTACCCACCGGCTTTTCTAATCATGAATGGGATGGCATGTGACGGCCGCCTGTTCAAAGTAAAATCAGGAGGTGTCCATGGAGAGGCGGTGGGATAATCTGCAGATGTAAGTACTGTTTAGAATATATTAATTGGGGTTCCACCGCCAAGCGACGGGGTGGCCACACCGAGGTCCCCCCGCTGCCGGTAATATGCGGTGGGCTCTTCTTGACGTCATGGGTTGAGGCGGCCTCTCCCCGCAGAATTTTACTGGCCCATGCGCCACAACACGTGGCGTTGAGGGGCCAGTAAAATTCAGCCCATGTAGTGCAGCTAACACCATTGCAAGCTGAGGCAGATATTATGAATAGTATTCGACCATGTTTAGAAAAGATCTAAGCTCAGACACATCTTTCGGCTTTGGGGCAATGACTATTGCCTCTATCTTTTCTTTCACTGGCTTTTTCATTGATTTTCAAGCCAAGATACACAACCTGACATTGCGTGAAAGCATACTTGCTCCTTTTCGACTTCACATTGTGATCATTGAGCCTTTTTAACGCTTCATTTAACACTTGAAGATTCCTTTCATCTGCTGCAGTCATGATCAACACATCATCCTGGTTACACAAGCAATACGGCACTCCTTGTGAAATCTTATCCATTTTAGCTTGGAAGACTTTTGGAGAAAACTTCACACCATAGGGCAGTTTAGTGTAGGAGTATAAGATCAGGCTGGATTTTAAGGAGCCCTCAACCTTGGGATCCGTTGCAGGGTGGCCTGAAGATGGCCCCAGATGAGACCCACCATGGACCTTGGTGTCGGCAGGGCCTAGCCTGATGTTGCCGGCAGCGGTGAGGCCTCATGGCAGGTCCCCACGCCACTTGGCGACAGGACTGAAACTTAAATATTTAAATAAATTATAACACCTGAATTAATTAATTACACGTCTCTTCCTGATGTCCCACCATGATCTTCACACTGGCGGCCGGCACTGCCACACCTTTGGATCCCTATCTGGGGAAATGAGGCGGTACACTTGTGGGCAGGGGCGGGTAAGTAAGTTTATCAGTGCAGAGGTGGGAACGGGGTCAAATTAGCGTCATGGGTGTCTGGCATGGTGGGAAGGATTGTCGGTGAAAATTTGTGCAGTTTGGTGGGGGGCGGGGGGGACGCACAGATGGTCGAATGTTTTGGGGGGAAAGGGCAACCACTGTGATAAGTTTTCACTAGCACACTATTCCTCTCTAGCTTCTTAAGTTCCTCTTCAACCTGGCTTGTGAGGGCATAAGGAACCGGCCTAGCCTTGCAACTGTGACGGAAATCACATCTGCCAAATGGAAACATATTAATTTTGTCATATGAAACACTGCTTGAAATTTCTACTGGACACTGGAAATAACTTTAAAAAGCAGAACAGAACAGTTAAATAAATGGTCACACATTTGCATTCTGAGAAGACAAGGACCAGCTGAAAGACGGAAGTAAATTATCCAGTCTAGCTGAAACAATATGAGTGCACCCTGATCAAATTAGCGAGACTGATTTTGCCAATAGGGGTAATCAAAAGACATCGACACCCCTTTGAGTAAGAGCGAAACTCCACTCCCCGTCAAAGTATGCCTGAAAGACTCTAAATTCCAACACCCCTTCAGGAACTGTGGTTTCAAACAAAGAGATGGTCACATGACCTACCTGCTGGTAAGGCTGAGGTCTTTTGAGTTGTGCCTCAGAGTGAACAAAAGACTGCAACCGGACTGGCAGAGAAAGGTCTCTCTCTCTCTCTCTCTCTGTCTCCCTCTCCAGCAAAGTCCCAGATAAACCACAGTGGCAGCTTTTTAAAACCTGTACAGTACAGAACTTTATAGGTGACCACAAGGAGACAGTTGAAACCTACCTTCAGCCTTCTGGTACCAGAGAAGCAAGCCTGAAATTGTGCACGTTATCCCAGTGAGGCTCCCACACTTTAACTTCAATCAAGGATACTAAGGACAGTATCTGTATTCCATATATTGCCAACTCTACTTCAACCTCCCAAGTCTTTCTTCCTCTCTAGATCTATTCGTATGTGTGTGTGCCTCTCGTGTGCATGTGAAAGTGGACGTGTCGTGTATTTTAGTAATTTTAACTGGGTTAGAGTGATAAGGTTAATAAACTTACATCTTCCTTGTTTAAACACAAGAAAACCTGTCTGATTGGTTCATTTGCATTTGCAATTCGAGTACAGTGAGCAAAGTGCTCACTGAGATGATAAGATAAAATCACTGCGTTTAAAAAGATAAACCCTGTTATGGCCAAACCAGAGAAGGGGCAAGAGGGGAGCCTGAGACCCCTTCCCTACCTGGTCGTAACACAATATACTGGTTTTGCATCAGGCCTGATTCAACTATGTGCTTTCACACCAATTATACCTTTATAACTGTCCTTGAAAATGTTTCTGTAACTATGCAATAGCTAATCAAGTTTCTTGGTCATTTCAACTTGGAAAACGTGCTTCCAGTCTACCTTCAGCTTACAAAGCCAGTCTTTGCCCAAGGTTTGTTGACATTTCTCACTATAGCAATGGGTAACTTGAGGGACTTTCCTTTATATTGGACATTGCACTCCATTCTCCACATGTTTCTAACAACTCATCAGTGCAGGTTTTCAACTAAACTGTGATTGCAACTGTGAATTTGCTCTCTTATATGTCTCTACTTAGAATTGAGAAATTTGCAGTGCATGTTGATTCACCAGCAGACTTATTAAAGTCTCTGTCATTTGAGTAATTGCTAGCGGTATAACCCGAGGTACACTCTGCTTAGGCATTCTGTATTCACTTCAAGATTGTGAACTCCACCCTTGTAACGTTGCTGTTTTCCATTACTATTCGAATGAGTTCTCTTTCCTGCTTTGGCCTTCGCTGAGCAAGCAGTTGCAGTCTGGCCTATCTTTTGGCAATTAAAGCATTTGGTGTTTCTGTACTGACATGCCTGTGCTGTGTGGTTACCATTACAGCGATAATAAGTCACTAAACTTTTATCAACAGCACTCTTCTGTCATTTTAAATAGACTCCAGAAGCTGGCTGAGCATGCCTACCCTGAGGCACAGTGCGGCTTTCGAGCAGAGAGATCCACCATTGACATGTTGTTCTACCTTCGCCAGCTACAGGAGAAATGCCGCGAACAACAGCTGCCCCTCTACGTTGCTTTCATTGATCTTACCAAAGCCTTTGACCTCGTCAGCAGACATGGTCTCTTCAGACTACTAGTAAAGATCGGATGTGGACCAAAGCTACTAAGTATCATCAGCTCATTCCATGACAATATTAAAGACACAATTCAGCATAACAGTACCTCATCAGACTCCTTTCCTATCCTGAGTGGCGTGAAACAGGGCTGTGTTCTCGCACCTACACTGTTTGGGATCTTCTTCTCCCTGCTGCTCTCACATGCATTCAAATCTTTAGAAGAAGGAATTTTCCTCTACACAAGATCAGATGGCAGGTTGTTCAACCTTGCCCTTCTTAGAGAGAAGACCAAAGTATGGAAAGTCCTCATCAGGGAACTCCTCTTTGCTGACGATGCTGCATTAACATTCCACACAGAAGAGTGTCTGCAGAGACTCATCGACAGGATTGCGGCTGCCTGCAATGAATTTGGCCTAACCATCAACCTCAAGAAAATGAACATCATGGGACAGGATGTCAGAAACGCTCCATCCATCAATATCGGCGATCACTCTCTGGAAGTGGTTCAAGAGTTCACCTACCTAGGCTCAACTATCACCAGTAACCTGTCCCTTGATGCAGAAATCAACAAGCGCATGGGAAAGGTGTCCGCTGTTATGTCCAGACTGGCCAAGAGGGTGTGATAAAATGGCGCACTGACACGGAACACGAAAGTCAGAGTGTATCAAGCCTGTGTCCTCAGTACCTTACTCGACGGCAGCGAGGCCTGGACAACGTATGATAGCCAAGAGCGACGTCTCAACTCATTCCATCTTCACTGCCTCTGGAGAATCCTTGGCATCAGGTGGCAGGACCGTATCTCCAACGCAGAAGTCCTCGAGGCGGCCAACATCCCCAGCATATACACCTACTGAGCCAGCGGCGCTTGAGATGGCTTGGCCATGTGAGCCGCATGGAAGATGGCAGGATTCCCAAGGACGCACTGGTATCAGACCCACCAGCCATCCATGTCTCTGCTTTAAGGACGTCTGCAAATGCGACATTAATTCCTGTGATATTGACCACAAGTTGTGGGAGTTAGTTGGCAATGATCGCCAGAGCTGGTGGACAGCCATAAAGGCGGGGCTAAAGTGTGGCGAGTTGAAGAGACTTGGCAGTTGGCAGGAAAAAAGAGAAAAGTGCAAGGAGAGAGCCAACTGTGTAACAGCCCCAACAACCAATTTTATCTGCAGCACCTGTGGAAGAGTCTGTCACTCTGGAATTGGCCTTTATAGCCACTCCAGGCACTGCTCCACAAACGACTGACCACCTCTAGGTGCTTACCCATTGTCACTCGAGACAAGGAGGCCAAAGCAGAAGAGAAGACTCTTCTGATCATGTCTCCCCGGTTTAGATTTCTGACAGTGAACAGAAGCTGTTCCAATCACTTGCATAGGATGAAATTCCTGAAATGGTCGAAGCAAGCTAGCTCAAACATAGGATTTTGTGTGTTTATTTTCTTTCCTCCACCAATCCACACGTGAATCTGTCTCATATTGCATGGTCTAAGAATGTACCAAAGTTGCATCGTAATAATAATGCCACAATATACTCACTGACTATTCAGCTACTTTTTTCTAGTTTCTGGTTCCAATTTTGTATTTTTCTGTTATCTCCAGTGGCTTAGGATTAAAATGTTCCTTCAACTTGCTGATAATTGTTTTAAATGGCACATCTTTTGCCTTGTTGGGAGCAAGAAGGTTTGTTAGTATGCTCTACACTTCTAGGCCAATCTCCATTTGCAAAATTCCTTTCTTGCACTCAAGAATTGCATTATTCTGAGTTCTAATATATTATTAACTCTGAAGAACATGTCCATTCTTTCAATGTATGAATTGAATGGTTCTCGAGCACTATCATCCATTCCTCACCTTCTGATGAATCCTGTTGGCGGTCATTTTGTCCCATTTGCAAATACAACTGTGACCTAGTAAACACTTTACTGTGACTGTCTGTAACAGTGATACAGAAGCTAAGTCAGCCGAATTAGAACAAACTCACCAAAGCCAGTATAGTTGACAATTGAATCAGATGGACTGAATTCATTCAAATGAGTGCAGCCATATGTTTCCAGAAACAATGAGGCTCAACACAATCTAGTCGAAAATCTTCACCATCCTAGCAGGTAGGTCACTAGGAGAAAGCTTTTTTTGTTCATCATGGTCTCTTCTGCCGTTTACTGCAAAAAACTTTGCACTTTAATCCCATTTCGTTGCCAAAATCTGTTATGTATTGGGAGGAACTTGTAAAGAAAGACAAGCAACACAATGTCATCACGCACTGGGCATGTTCATAGTACATTATTATACTATATTTAGTCAGGTCAAAAATTGGATTTTTGGTTACATATGGGGCTGGAATTCCAGGATCGGAAGTGACCAGGGCCAAAATTTAGCCCTATTGTCCGGCCTGCTGGTTTTCTGATTCCATCATGCGTCCGGGCCATTTTTGGGGTGGTGTGATTGGGGCTGCCAGGGCTACCCGCCCGCACATGGTGGGTAGCCGATCAGGCTCATTCAAAGTCTAATTAAGGCCAATTGAAGGAGTCCAACTGGAATTTACCAACTGGCCTCCAGGTTCCCACAGTGGGGGCCAGTTTAGGTGTCTGGAAGTGGACATCTGGCATCAGGCCTGGGGGCCAGTGTTGCAGGCGGGCCTAGAGGCCCTCCCTGCCTGCCTGAGTCAGAAGCAGCCAGATGGTGCTCTGGAGAGGGGCTTCCTCAACCCCACCCCCTTGACACCCTCTCCCCTGACTTTAATGGTGGTCTGGCTGCTGAATCTAGTTTTGAATCAAATATTTTAAAAAGTGGAGAGAGGGTGCCTCTATTTTGAAGCACACTCTCTCTTACTTACCTTACGTTGCAGTTTGCCGTTCCTCACAGGCTGGAAGGCCTCCAATTGGCCCTTCAGCTTCAAACGCCTGCCCGCTGGTGTTAATTGTATGGAGAACTTGTCTCCCTGTCAAGTAAGGGGGAGCCCCCATGAAAATCTGAATGAGTATCTGTTTCTCCACGGGGGCAGGTTCAGGATTTGGAAACAGTCCCTTTGTTTCCTGCCCCTGGAGGGAAAATCCAGCCTGTGGTTTCTGTGTGGACAAATAACAATGTTAGCTTTTCTGGAAGGGACAATTGGACAGTCAAACCAGTTCACTCTTCTAAACTCTTGTGACTAATTCCAGAAGGACACTGGCAGAGAGGTGACAGGTCTGTTCCCTCACACATTTTTGATTGTAAAGTCAATTGTGTTGTGCAGTGACCTAACAGTGGGGGAAAAATTACACTAAATAGGGATGAAAAATACGTATGTATGTAAGATTAATAGATTTCTGTTAAGTGTAGCTCTTTTGCACAGAAATGTAAAGCTGTTGGCCCTGTTTTGCGGTCTTAGTAACAGAGAAACTCTCAGTGTTCGCCGTCATGACTCTACTGAAACTGACAACAACTTCTGGAATCTGCACATACGCAGAATAAAGCAGAAATCCAGAAGATACTGTTTGTGATTTGATGAATTTCCAGAGGATCCACTGTTGAGGCACTCCCCAGACTGCAATCAGTGGGAAATCTCTGAGTTGATGAGACCTCCCAATCTTACGCTTGAAAAAGTTACACCTTGTTGAATGGGTTTTTATCATCATACTAAGTTCATAATTTCTGCGAAAGAGTATCAATGGCCCTGCAAAGCTAATTTAATATTTGTGGAATGTCAAATTTCTCCATTATGATACAAAAAATTCCACACATTTTAAAACATTTTTAGAAGTTTGTTCATGATATTTTGACTTCTATGATAACTTATTTTGTTACCTTTACAAATTAAAATTAAAAATGAAGGGATTCAGGATTTTTAACTTCCTGGTTTGCTCCCTGTGTGACTACTTCAATGTGATACTCTGCTTACACTGCTCGTTGACATCACTGCTGCTGCACACCAAGAGATCCCCTTGACTTTGCACGAGATTTAAACTGCCATTGGGAAATGGTAATACCACACCACAGAGATTGCTAGCTCTTTGTGCACAGCTTTCTTCATGGTCAATGACAAGTGCCATTGATTTGCAGCTGACCACAAAATCCACCCTGTTATTTTCAGTAGTATCTCTCATTCAGTGCAAGATATTGCCTGAGCCCTCAAATTTGTAAATCCCAGGTTATATATGCACTCAAACACTGATGGGAAAATGAATCATTGTGTAAAAAAGATTTATTTAGAGTTAGGTTCCATATTTTAAAGTGGAGTTGGGATATTTTGCACAATTTGAATAAGTAATAAGATGGTTTCAGTGAGTTTAAAATGATTCCAGGATGATTCAGTGGGCAGGCTTTAGTATATAGAGGAAGAATTGACAAATTAAAATAATATGCATTTAATAGGTATCTTTTTTTAATGATGTACAATATATTACAGGTTTCTGAGCAGCAAAATAAGCAATTTTGATGTCTCTGATTGCATGCTCCGTGAATAAAGAGAATTGTAACTTGTTGGGATGCTACGTATGAATGTTGCACTCTGCAATACTGTATAACAATTGATCCTGTCCATCACCCCAAAAGATACTTGGATTGAAACCATTTTGCTGTTCACGCTTCACTCATTTAGTTATTTTCCAATTGGTAGACTTTGTCTCCCAGTATCAACATTGCACATGCAGCCATTCTGTAGAACATAGGAAGATAGGAACATAGGAAGATAGGAACAGGACAAGGCCATTCAGCCCCTCAAGCCTGTCCCGCCAATCAATTAGATCATGGCTGATCTGCGGCCTAACTCCATATACCTGCCTTTGGCCCATATCCCTTAATATCTTTGCTTAACAAAAATCTATCTATCTCAGATTTAAAATTAACAACTGTTCTAGCTTCAACTGCTGTTTGTGGAAGAGAGTCCCAAACCTCTACCACCCTTTGCGTGAAGAAGTGCTTCCTAACATCTCTCCTGAACAGTCTGCTCCTAATTTTTAGACTATGCCCCCTAGTTTTAGAATCTCCAACCAGTGGAAATAGTTTATCTTTATCTAGCTGGCCTTTTCCTGTCTCTTGAAGACTTCAATCAGATCACCCCTCAACTTTCTAAATTCTAGTGAAAACAGGCCTAATTTGTGTAATCTCTCCCTGTAACTTAACCCCTGTAGTTCTGGTATCATTCTTGTAAACGTACGTTGCACTCCCTCCAAGGCCAATATATCCTTCCTAAGGTGTGGTGCCGAGAGCTGCTCACAGTACTCCAAGTGGGGTCTAACCAGGGTTTTGTACAGCTGCAGAATAACCTCTGTGTCTTTATACTCCAATCCTCTAGATATAACGGCTAGCATTCTATTAGCCTTTTTGATTATTTTCTGCACTTGTTCGTGGCATTTTAAAGAGCTGTGCACCTGAACCCCCAAGTCTCTTTGGACATCTACTGTACTTAACCTCTTCCCATTTAGAAAGTACTCTGCTCTATCCTTTTTTGGTCCAAAATGGATAACCTCACACTTGCCCGCATTGAAATCCATCTGCCACAATTTTGCCTACTCACTTAGTCTGTCAATATCTCTTTGCAATTTTATGCTATCATCTAGACTGTCTACAATGCTGCCTAACTTTGTATCATCAGCAAATTTGGATATATGACTCACTATGCCATCATCCAAGTCTTTAATGAATAATGTGAATAATTGAGGCCTCAACACAGATCCCTGCAGGACACCACTCGTCACATCCTGCCAATCGGAGTACTTACCCATTATCCCCACTCTCTGCCGCCTACCACTCAACCAACTTTCTAACCATGTCAATAATTTGCCCTCAACTTCATGGGCTTCTACCTTACTTAACAGTCTCTTATGTGGGACTTTATCAAATGCCTTCTGGAAGTCCATATAAATAACATCCATAGACACTCCCTGTGTACTACCTTGGTCACCTCTTCAAAAATTCAATGAGATTTGTCAGGCATGACCTTCCCGCCATGAATCCATGCTGGTTGTCCCTGATTAACTGAAATTTTTCTAGGTGTTCAGTCACTCTATCCTTGATTATAGACTCCAGAAACTTGCCCACCACAGATGTCAGGCTAACTGGTCTGTAATTTCCTTGGTTCCCCCTTTCACCCTTCTTATAAAGTGGAGTGACAGATCTTCTTTGCTTTTCTTTATTGTTTCTTCAGCATTTTTCTCCTCTTTTAAATTCTTCTCTCTGTCCCATTACATCAGTATTTTGGTGATTTTCATTGATCATGTTCCTCACTCCTGCTTTTTCATTCCAGAATTCAATGAACTGAGAAATTGGGAAGGATAAACTTCCAATTTATACAGGCATGAATGTGAATTCATCTGCAGAAAATTAAAAATTGCTCCATATGCCAGCATCACATCCCTCATCTTTTTCGACAGAAACATTATAATGACAAACAAATGTGGAGGGAGTTTTATGTCTAGCTACTGTTCATGGGACAACAGAAATGGCCTGTACTGAAAAACCCACTTTGTCAATATTAAGACATTCAGCTGGCAATTTTTGCCAAATAACTTAGGTGCCAAAGAGCCTTTGAGGTGGCCAAGATGGGGTCTGAAGTTGTCATGCCAGTTTAGCCCACATTTAGCATAAGACGTCATCTTGGTAAAGGAGTTGAAGCAAGCGCTAGGAACAGCCACCCAAAGGCTCATTAAATAACTACTTGCCATTTGAAATGCTTGCTAGCAATCATTAAAGAAACTGCACGGCATTTTGGTCGCTAACTCTTCAACTAATGCCCTTTCCTAACAGCTGATTAGGAATATTCATGGCATTGATGTTGATTTCTTGTGCTACTTAAGGGATATATGCCATTTCACATTAATGCTGCTGGAGCTGTGAAGAGGACCTTTGAAACACATTGGGAGACTTTCTGGGACATTTTGTCAAAACCTCACTTGAGCAGCATTTATTCCAAAAATTCTCTGAGGGTTTCACCTAAAAGAGTAAGTGCTGTTCTATTCCATCTTATTGGACAGCTCAAAAGAGACATCAGGAGAAAGGGAGTGCTTGGTCATGGGCATCTTGCTAGGTCTGTCTTGATCTGGACAAGGAGTAGGAGGAGGACATGGGGCCCAGCAGAGCAGCACCAACCTCTGCAAGAGAGAAGGACAGGAGGGCAAGGTGTCATCCTTCCCCATTGCAGGTATAAGACAACCCTCTTCCAGACCACCTCCACCAGGAGCTCCAGTGCCACATGTGAGAATCTGTGCGCTCTCTCCCTCAGTCCCTGAGCCATCCTGCAACATGCTGTTGCATCCCAACTAGTGTATTCAGCACCTTCAATGGAGTACAAAATCCAGGAAGTTAAGCTAAACCGATATAAAACACTAGTTTGTCTCAGCTGGAGTATTGTGTTCCATTCTGGGCACTGTACTTTAGGAAGGACATGAATACTTTGGCAAAGGTATGGAAGAGATTTACTAGAATGGTTCCAGGGATTAGGAATTACAGTTACCTGGATAGACTGGAGAAGCTCGGGTTGTTCTCTTAGAGCAGAGAAGGTTAAGCAGAGATTTGGCAGAGGTATTTAAAATCAGGAAGGGTTTAGATAGAGTAACTAAAGTAAAATTGTTTCCAATGGCTGAAGGGTCGATAACCAGAGGGCACAGATTTAAGCTAATTGGCAAAAGAAATAGAGGCGACACCATCACCTTCCCAAGGGCAATTAGGGATGGGCAATAAATGCTGGCATAGCCAGTGACGCCCACATCCCGTGAAAGAATAAAAGAAAACAATTTTACACAATGAACCTTAGAACCATAGAAAGATTATGGCACAGAAGGAGACCATTCAGCCTATCGCGTCTGCGCCGGCCAAAAAATCTAGCTGCCCAATCTAATCCCACCTTCCAGCACCTGGTCCGTAACCTTGCAGGTTACAGCACTTCAGGTGCATGTCCAGTTACCTTTTAAATGAGTGGAGGGTTTCTGCCTCCATCACCGTTCCTGGCAGTGAATTCCAGACACCCACCACCCTCTGGGTGAAAAAGTTTTTCTTCATGTCCCCTCTAATCCTTTTACCAATCACCTTAAATCTGTGCCCCCGGTAACTGACCTCTCCGCTAGGGGAAACAGGTCCTTCCTGTCTACTCTATCTAGGCCCCTCATGATTTTGTACACCTCAATTAAGTCACTCCTCAGCATCCTCTGTTCTGAGGAAAACAACCATAGCCGATCCAATCTTTCCTCATTGCAGCAACTTTCAATGCCTGGCAACATTCTGGTAAATCTCCTCTGTACTCGCTCCAGGGCAATTATCTCCTTCCTGTAATGTGGTGACCAGAACTGAACACAATACTCCAGCTGTGGCCTAACCAGCATTTTATACAGTTCCAGCATTACATCCTTGCTTTTGTATCCTATACCTCGGCCAATAAAGGGAAGCATTCCATATGCCTTCTTCCAATCAAGAAAAGCATTCCATATGCCTTCTTTGCTACTCTATCTACCTTCCCTGCCACCTTTAGGGACCTGTGGAGATGCACTCCAAGGTCTCTCACTTCTTCTACCCTTCTAATATCCTCCCGTTTATTGTGTATTCCCTCGCTTTGTTTGCCCTCCCCAAATGCGTTACCTCACACTTCTCTGGATTGAATTCCATTTTCCGCCCACTCAACCAAACCATTGATATCATTCTGGAGTCCTCTTCAGATATCCTCTTCAATATCAACTACACGGCTAATTTTTGTGTTATCAGCAAATTTCCCAATGATGCCTCCCACATTTAAGTCCAAATCATTAATATATACCACAAACAGCAAGGGTCCCAACACTGAGCCCTGTGGAACGCCACTGGAAACTGCTTTTCATTCGCAAAAATATCCATCGTCTACTACCTTTTGTTCCCTGTCACTGAGCCAATTTTGGATTCCACCTGCCACATTGCTCTGTATCAGCTTTCATTTTTCTGACAAGGCTGCCATGAGGGACCTTGTCAAATGCCTTACCAAAATCCATGTAGACCACATCCACTGCACTACCCTCATCAATCCTCCTTGTTACTGCCTCAAAAAACTCAATCAAGTTAGTAAGACATGACCTTCCCTTAACAAATCCTTGCTGACTATCCCTGATTAATCTGTGCCTTTCTCAGTGGCAGTTTATCCTGTCCATCAGAATTGATTCGAATAAGTTACCCACCACTGAGGTCAGACTGACCGGCCTATAATTATCTGGCCTATCCCTCACACCCTTTTTAAACAATGGTAGAACATTCGCAGACCTCCAATCCGCTGGCATCTCACCTGTATCCGGTGAGGATTTGAAGATAATCCTCAGTGCACCCACTATTTCTTCCCTGGCTTCCTTTAACAACCTGAGATGCAATCCATCTGGCCATGGCAATTTATCCACTTTCAAGGATCTCAGACCCTCTTGTAACTCCTCTCTCATCATGCTTATCATATCTAATATTTCACACTCCTCCTCTTTTACTACAATGTCTGCATCATCCCTCTCCTTTGTGAAGATAAAGAGAAAAAGCTCATAAAGAACCCTGCCCACATCTTCTGCATCCACGCGTAAGTTCTCTTGTACATCTCTGATCGGCCCTACCCTTTCCTTAGTTAGCCTCTTGCTCTTAATGTACTGATAAAACATCTTTGGGTTTTCCTTGATTTTACCTGCCAATAATTTTTCATGTCATCTCTTTGCTTTTCTGATTTCCTTTTTTACTTCACCCCTGCACTTTCTATACTCCTCCAGGCTTTCTAAAGTATTAAGTTTTTTTGTGATCATCATAAGCTTTCTTTTTCTGCTTTACCTTACCCTGTAAGCTTCTAGATAAGCAAGGGGCTTTAGACTTGGCCGTACCACCCTTTATCTTTGTGGGGACATGCCTATACTGTGCCTGTAGAATCTCGCTTTTGAATGCCTCCCACTGGTTTGCCATTGATTTTCCTTCAAGTGGCTGTATCCAGTCTACTTTCACCAGATCACCTCTCAGTTTCGTAAAATTTACCTTCCCCCAATTTAGAACTTTTACGCCTGCTTTATCTTTGTCCTTTTCCATGATTATGCTAAAACTAACTGTATTATGGTCACTATCTACAAAATGTTCACCCACTGCTACATTATCCACTTGTCCAGCTTCATTACCGAAGACTAAATCTAGAATTGCGCCCCCCCTCATTGGGCTTGTTATGTGCTGACTAAAAAGTTTCACTTGAATGTAGTTCATGAATTTTGTGCCCTCTGTGCCCTTCACACTCTTTGTATCCCAGTTGATATTAGGGTAATTGAAATATCCAACTATTATTGCCCTATAGTTTTTGCACAGATATTTGCCTACATATTTGTTCTTCTATCTCCCTCTCACTATTTGGGGGTCAAAAATATACTCCTAGTAGTGTGGCTGCCCCTTTTTTTATTTCTGATCTCCACCCGTATGGCCTCATTTGATTTTTCATTTCGCATATCATCCCTCCTCACAGTTGTTATTGATTCCTTAACCAATAATGCTACACCTCCTCCTTTTTTATCCCCCTCTCTATCCCGCCTGAAAACTCTATATCCAGGGATGTTGAGCTGCCATTCTTGCCCCTCTTTAAGCCAAGTTTCCATTATAGCAATGATGTCGTGTTGCCATGTGTCTATCTGTGCCCTCAGCTCACCGGCTTTATTTACTATCCTTCTTGCATTTAAATAAATACCTTTTAACACTGCCAAATTCCTGTGCTGCACACTTTTTAATCTTTGCTTCTTCTGTCTTTCAGAGTCACTCGTTAATTTTTTGCCTCCTGTTCCCTACCCTGACATTGTCCTATCTGAAACTGCCCTCAGGTTCCCATCCCTGTGCCAAACTAGTTTAAACCATCCCCAACAGCACTAGCAAACCTTCTTGCAAGGATATTTGTCTCAGTCCTGTTCAGGTGTAGACCATCTGTCTTGTACAGGTCCCACCTTCCCCAGAACCGGTCTCAATGCCCCAGAAATCTGAAGTCCCCACTCCTGCACCATCTCTCGAGCCACGCATTCACCTGGTATATTCTCCTATTTCTATAATCAATAGCACGTGGCCTTCGGAGTAGTCCGGAGATTACTACCTTTGAGGTCCTGCTTGCTAGTCTCTTTCCTAACTCCCTAAACTCAGCCTGCAGGACCTCATCCCTCTTTCTTCCTATATCGTTGGTACCAATGTGGACCACGACCTCTTGCTGTGCACCCTTGCCCTCCAAAATGCCCTGGAGCTGCTTGGTGATATCCATGACCCTTGTACCAGGGAGGCAATATACCATCCTGGAATCACGTCTGCGACCACAGAAATGCCTATCTGTTCCCCTAACTATAGAATCCCCGACAACTATTGTTCTCTTGTCTTTTCTCCTCCCTCCCTGCACAGCTGAGCCACCCATGGTGCTCTGGTCATGATTCTCGCTGCATTCCCCAGAGGAACCCTCTCTCCCATCGGTACTCAGAACTAAATTCCAGTTCGAAATTAGGATGCTCTCAGGAGACTCCTACACTATCTGCCTTGACCTTCTTGTCTGTCTGGCAGCCACCCAGTCCCTCTCTGCCTGTGCTCTTAAGCTCTGGGGTGACTCCCTCCTGAAACGTGCTTTCCACCTAGTTCTCTGCCTTGTGGATCTACCACAGTGACTCCAGCTGCCACTCGAGTTCCGAAACCCGGAGCTCAAGCTTCTGCAGCTGGTGACACTTCCTGCAGATGTGTTTGTCAAGGGCACATGTTGTGTCCCCGACTACCCACATACCACAAGAGGCACATTCCACTTGGCCAAGCTTCCCTGTCATACCTTAGCTTTACAAACTAATTATTACTAATGTAATAAGTAGAATAACTTACCAACCAATTACTTGCCAATCAGCTTCTTTCCCTGTACCGTGGAGGCTCAAAAGGCAGAAAAGAAAAGAAAGAGACCAAAGAGAACCTCCTTCCCCTAGTCAGTGAAACTCTCACACACAACTCACAGCCTCACACTCTGTCCAAACAGCACTATTCTAATTAGTAATTATTAATAAATTACACTAACTAAAACCTTAGTAGTAACAACCCTACCACTTGCAAGGTCGCTATTTGAGGATTTTTTTTAAAAAAAAGAACCTTTTTCTCTGATTTTTTAAGCTATTTACAGGCAATAAAGCTGTTACTTACCAACCAATCAGCTTATGGATTTCCCGTGATGTCACTAAGTTTTTTTTCACTTTTCAACCCAGCACGCGTCGACACAGCCACAGAGACTGCCTACTGCTGCTCCGCTCTCCCAGGTAAGTAAGTAATGGTTAGGATTTGGAATGCATTCTCTGGTAGGGTGGTGGAAATGAATTCAATAGTAGCCTTCAAAATGGAATTGCATAAATACTTGAAGGAGAAAAAAATTGTCAGGATATAGGGAAAGAATTGGGACTAACTGGATTGTTCTTCGAAAGAGTCGATGAGCACTCCTGTGCTGTACTAGGAGAACAGGACAAAAAGAATCAATATTGTGAAGGATAGATGACAGGAAGTATTTCTTCAGCGGAGATGATCAACAGTTAGGGGAAAAAGATACTTACATTTTTCATTCTAAGCAAACTGTAAATTATTTCACCTCATGCGTCTTTTCATGCACAAGTCTCAACTCCCCATACCTTTGTCTATTCTTGCTTTGAAATTGATGTAAGCATTTAGCAATTGTTTTTAGTAATGACTGGGAATATTGTATAAAAGAAAGCCAAATTTATAACGTGCCTCAGAACATTCCAAAGCACTTTACAGCCAATGAAGCAGTTTTGAAAGACAGTCACTGTTGCAAGCTCACCACAATAGCTAATAAAATAAAAGACCAAATCATCTGTTTTTTGCATTGATTGAGGGATAAATATTGGCCAAGACACTGCAGCACTCCCCTCCTCTTCAAAATAGCACCATTGAATCTTTTACAACCACCTGCAAAGGTAGACAACGCCTTGAATTAATGTCTCCTGTGAAAGATAGCATCACCTTCAGGACTGCCCTGAAGAGGCAAAAGTGCAACCACTGAGCCACAGCTGACATTGTGGCCTTAATCATAACAGGCAGGAAGGGCACTGGTGTGGGGAGGGGGATGTTTCAGGAGTGTGGGGAAGGGTTAAGCAGCCAGAAAGCCTGGATGTACAGATCACACATGTGCTGGGACAGGGTTAATGCTGATTTGAAGCCAATGCTGCTGTCTTGGAGCTCAATGCTACAGCTAATGCCCTCTCTTAATTATACATGGCTGAGCATGCATTCAGCAGCAGGGAGAACACCACCTCACCAGCACTGTTGAAAGAGGTGATCAACTACCTATAGGTTAGATGCTGATTAATTCCTATTGACTCTTGCTACGATTGTCCAAGTGTTTGGTCTTTCTATAGTTGTTTAAAGTAGCTGAAATCTATAAGGAGTGGTGTGACAGGTGCTGAAGAGCTTTCTGCTGACTTCAAGGTTTCTGCACAAACCTGTTGCTCCCAACCATGGATTCAATGGTAGTCATTCTCCTTGCAATACAGCATGACATGGAGAATGAACAGAGGCCACAGAGAGCAGGACAAGCTGCTGCAAGAAGGAAGAAGGGAAGAAGGGCACTCAGCAGGAGGCCATATCTGCCCAGGGTGTTCATGGAACATTTCTCCGACCCAAACCTCAGGGAGCAACCGTGCATGAGAGATGTCTGGACGCCCTCACTGAAATCTACCACCTGAGCAAGCCACAACTGTGGCCTCAGAGCAGGGCCAAGTACTGCATTGCTGGTGGCTGTGAAGGTGACCATGGCAATGACGTTTTATGTGTTGGTCTCCTTCCAAGCTGGAGATGTTGGTCTCCTTCCAAGCCATCCAGTGTTGCATAAGGGAGGTCACTGAGGCTCTGTATTCAGAGAGCTGAATACATTTCATTCTCTCTTACCAAAGAACAGCTGGCGGAGTGAGCATGTCACTTTGCAAGGATTACAGGCTTCCCCGTTGTTCAGAGTGCCATTGACTGCACGGACTACTTTGCGAGTACTGCATATCAACACTGAGATGTATTGCAACCAAAAGGGATTCCACTCTCTTAACGTCCAGGTGGTGTGTGATGATACACAGAGAATCATGCAGGTCAATTCCCGTTATCCTGGCAGCACTCATGATGCCTTCATTCTGCCGCAGTTCACTGTGCCAGCTGCATTTGAGCCCCCACAGAAAACCAAAGGGTGCTACTAAGAGACAAGGGCTATCCTTTGACGACATGGCTCAAGCCTCTGGTGTGCGACCCATAAGCAATGTGAATACAATGAAAGCCATGCTGCTACCTGAAATGTGATTGAGCAGACCATTGGCATTGTCTTGCTGAAACAACACTTCCGCTGCTTGGAATGCTCTGGAGGAACGCTGCAATATTCAGCAGAATGGGTGTCAAGGTTCGTGATTGTCTGCTGTATGCTGTACTTACTTGCAATCATGAGGGCACAGTCCTTGCCTGAGCTGTACAGTGACCAACTGAGGAGCAGGAGGAGGAGGAAGAGGAGTTGGTAAACTGGACAGCCCCTTTCTTGCCAGGTTGTCCATGAGCAACTCATCCTGTTACAATACCAGTTGTTACAATCAGGTGAGGAGGGGTTGAAAGGCTCCCCTCTTGTCCCTCTCCTTGTTTGACTGTAACAGGGTTTATTTCTTTTTAAACAGTGGATGTGCTTACCAATTCAGTGAGTGTTTAACCATTTATATGCTATGATCATAAAAAAGAGATTAGTTTATTGTAATTTAAATCGAAACCCGGTCTATGTAAAATAATAAACTATGCTCCAACTTTCTCTCTCTCTCTCTCACACACACACACACACACACACACACACACACACACACACACATGAGAATCACACACACACAAATAGGTTACAGAGTGATGAAGAATAGTTTGATTGGATCAGAGTCTGGAACAAATAAAAATAATATGCAGTCTGTGGAGTCTAGTAATTCACTTGTCTTCCAGCCGTATTCATGGTTCTGAAGTTTCTGATTGGTAGAAATGTACTTGCAGTTGGTCCACCCGGTTCAGCGTTTTCCTGGAGACAGTGATGTTGGTGGCTTTCTCCCCCAGGGTCTCTATCTGTAGCAATGATGTACTTGGATGGTTCATGGTCACAGATAGGTTTCGACACTTGTAGTATTGCCTGGAGAGAGAGAGACAGCCCTACTGGGGTCCTGCACTGATTAGCTGTCAAGGCTTGTCTGCTATGTGTAACATAAACTCCAGGTTTTCACACAGACTGGAGAGACTGTCACATTATTCTTTCAGTGTATTCTTTTGTTCACTTTAATGAGATCCAAAGTCTAAGAACACTAAATCTCTCTCGGGTCTTATTGTTTTGAGGTTTGATTCCACTAGAGAATGCTCCAAGATGGCTTTAAATGTCTTGCTAATGAGGGTGATACCAGATAATTTTCTCAACTGTTCAAGCCATTGTTTTGGATGCGCCTACTTAGACATGCATCTCCACTTTGATGCCTTGGAATGTGAGGTATTTCAATGCAAATTGTGTTGGTTATCAGTTTTAAAATTTGAATGTAGGATTCCAGATTTCCTTTTTAAAAGTTTAATGTAAATTTCCAACCGATGAATTAAAAATCCTCATTCACCATAGCATGTTTTCCTGATACTTCCCCACCATGCGGAATGAGATGTGACAACAGGTGCATTTCATTATAAGGTCATAGGGAAAAAAAGAAACTGTACACACACATTCATTCACAAACACTCACTTTTCAAACTCACACTGCCATAGCTAGGTTTTGGTTCAATTTTCATCTGGGGTGATTCTGCATTGAGTTAGACTCTGGACAACACATCAGCTATCATACTGTTTTTTCCTGCAATGTGGGTAATTTTCAAGTGGTAAGGTTGTAAAAGCAGGCTCCATCGAAATAGCCTTGCATTCTGATTTTTGAATTTCTCTACAAAGAATAAGGAGTTATGGTCGGTGTAGACTATAGTCTCTCTATATCCATTTTGGACATAGACTTCAAAATGCTGGAGAGCTTGCAACATT
Organism: Heterodontus francisci; assembly: GCF_036365525.1. NCBI lineage: Eukaryota > Metazoa > Chordata > Chondrichthyes > Heterodontiformes > Heterodontidae > Heterodontus > Heterodontus francisci. The sequence goes on along the minus strand of NC_090385.1, from coordinate 37,173,661 downwards.
CCCAGTGTTTCCTTTTCCACAGTGGAATACCTCTTTTGGTTTTAGTTTAATTTTTGGAGAAGTACCCAACTGGTCTCTCAATGCCTGACCCATCATCTTGGAGCAGGATAGCATCTACCCCTAGGTCAATAGCATCAACTACCACTTTAAAGGATTTATTAAAATTCAGAGCAGCGGGCACTAATTCATTGGTTAAGATAGCTTTTAGCCTCTCAAAAGTTGTTTGGCACCTCTTTGACCACACTACCTTTGCTCTTTTCTGCAGTAAGTCTGTCAGTGGGGTGGCTACAGTGCTGAAGTTTGGGACAAACATGTGGTAAAACCCACATATCCCCAAAAATTGCATAATTTCCCATTTGGTCGTGGGGATGGGAAAATCTAACAGCGCCTGTACTTTTGCTGCTCTGGGCAGCACTCACCCCTGACCTACAACATGCCCAAGGTAAGTTTCTTGAGCTTTAGGAAGCTCGCTTTTTTTCAAGGTTTACCACTAGGTCAGCTGACTGTAACCTTCCGAAAAGGGCATCTAATTGGTCTAGGTGGTCCGCCCAGATCTCACTGTACAATAACAAATCATCCGGCGACACCACACAGTTGGGTAGGCCAGCCACTATCTGGTTCATCAGCCTTTGGAAGATGGCTGGGGCATTTCTTAATCCAAAGGTGTCACTCAGCACTGGAATAGGCCATCTGGAGTGACAAAAGCTGAGGTCTCTTTGGCTCGGGGTGTTAAGGGAACCTGCCAGTATCCTTTTAGCAAGTCTATCTTGGTTATGGAGGTGGCATTCCCTACTCTATCAATACAGTCTTCCAGATGGGGAATTGGGTGGGAAACAGCTCTGGTCACTGCATTAACCTTCCTGTAATCAATGCAGAGCCTTGTTGACCCATCAGACTTGGGCAAAAACACAACTGGGGAACTCCAGCTGCTCTGGCTGGACTCAGTCAGCTTGGTTTCCAGCATCTACCGAATTTCGTCCTGAACCTGGGTCAGTTTCCTGGGACCTAGGCGGTAGGGGTTCTGTTTTATGGGAGGGGTCTCTCCTACATCCACATCATGTAGGGTTAGGGTTGTGCACCCTACTGTGTCCCTGTTGATTTCTTTAAATGCTATGAGCAGCCTTATTAGGGCTTCCCTTTTCCCTGCATTTAAGTAGGAGAGTACAGTATCTAATTTTCTAACAGTTCAGTGTTGGCTAACCAGACAGTAGGAGGATTGATTTGGAAATGCTCCAGGCCCTCCTCTAACTTGTCCTCCACTGTTATTTTTGTTCCCGTCTGTCCTAACTGCCTGACAGACCTGGGCTTGGTTGTCCCCTTCCGGCTGTGATACCTTTTTAACATGTTGATGTGGCATAGCCTTTGTTTTTTCCTACGGTCTGGGGTGTCAATTAAATAGTTCACCCTGCCAATTCTCTTTCCTACTCTATAGGGGCCACAGAACCGGACTTTCAGTGGTTCACTCTGTACTGGGATTAATACTAACACATGGTCTCCAGGCTGAAATGTTCTGGCCTTGGCATGTTTATCTGCTTGCCTTTTCATACCTCTCTGAGAGGTTTTTAGGTGTTCCTGAGCCACTGCACAGGCTCTTGTGAGCTGCTCCCAGAACATGGAGATGTAGTCTAACATGGAAAGCTCAGTCCTGTGTCCTGAAAACCTCTCTATGATTAGTTTAAGAGGACCTCTCACCTCATGTCCATAAACTATCAAAGGGACTAAAGCCAGTCGACTCATTGGGTGAATCTTTGGTGGCAAACAGGAGAAATCCCAGTCCTTTGTCCCAATCATGGAGGTACTCATAGCTGTATGCCCTGATCATTGTCTTTAGGGTCTGGTGGTATCGTTCCAAAGTCCCTAGTGACTTTGGGTGGTAGACTGAGGACTTGAGCTGGGCTATGCCCAGATTAGCCATGTATTTTTGAAAGATCGCAGACAGGAAATTCATGCCCTAATCTGACTGGATCTCGACAGGCAGCCCATATCAGGTAAAGAATTGTGTTAGGCCCTCCACCACTACCTTGACAGAGATAGTTTTTAGGGGAATGGCCTCTGGGAATCGGATAGCCACATCCATAAAGGTGAGAAGATACTGGTAGCCCCCTATTGTTTTCAGCAAAGGTCCCACAAATCCACCAGCCCTCTGCTGAATGGTTCCCCAAAAGCTAGTATGGGAATTAGGGGTGCAGGTTTTATTGCAGGTTGAGGCTTCCCCACAACCTGGCACGTATGGCACGTTTTACAAAACTTTACCAAATCTTTGTGGAGTTTTGGCCAGTCAAAATGCTGTCTTATGCGGGCGTGGATTTTTCGTATCCTGACATGTCCAGCCATTGGAAGTTCATAGGCAATTCATAATATTTCCTTACAGTACCTCGGCGGCACCACTACCTGGTGAACCGCTGTCCACTCTTCGTCTGCAGGTCTGTGAGGAGGTCTCCACTTCGTCATCAGCACCTCATTCTTTAAATAGTAGCACTCTGGAACTCCATCTGCTTCAGCTTCAGTTTGGGCGGTCTGTGCTAACTTTTTTAACCCTGGGTCGGCTTGCTGAGCCTTGACCAAGGGAAACCTGTTTAAACCATCCCTTGGGTCCTCTAACTTCCCAAAGAAGGTTTCAGATAACTAGACAGTAGGGTTATCTCTCTGCAATGCCAGTTCAGCCTCCTCTGATGGAGCTTGTTTGGCCATGGACCGGATCACTACACGGTCAGGGAAAATGCCGGGAACCTTCTCCTGCAACTGCTCTGTCTCTCTGACCTCTTTTGGTCTCTCTAAAACCACTGGGGAAGCTACCAGCTTTGCCCCGCTAGATCATTACCCAGGAGCAGGTCGACCCCGTCCACAGGTAAACTAGGAACAATCCCCGCGGTTACCAGTCCTGAAACAAGGTTGCACTTCAGGTGTATCCAGTACAAAGGTATGGGCATATACTTTCCTCTGATACTGTTTACTGCCACTCTAGCATTCAATGCATTTGCTGGAGGAAAGATCATGCCTTTTCCCAGCAGAAGGGATTGGGTAGCCCCTGTATCCCTAAGGTGTTTCACCTTGTACGGATCCCGCCTCTATGCTGTCCTCTAAATTGCATGCAGTGCTCTGGTAACTGCAAATATTAAGTTGATTGACAGTGTATCTTTCATCTTAAGTGTCTTGCTGTTCTTCCACCACAGTCTGGCTGGGTAGCAGTTCTTGGGTATCTGAAAAGGGAGAGGTGCAAGGGTAGGGTTGCAGTGCAAGGAGTCGGGGGAAAACAAGTAGTGCATTTTTACACCATCTGCAGCTTACAAATCAGAAGAGGTTGTAGGATTAGGGAGAAGTGGGATATGAGAAGGACAATTAAATGTGAGGATACAGTCATCTTCTATGGTTTCAGCCCGACTTTTGGCCACAGCTTCAACAATGGTTCCTCCAAGGGTGGCGAGCACCGTCTTATCTATGGTGGTTAGGACATGCAGCTGTGCTTGTCCCCTGCTGGTTAGCTCCTGTTGCCTCTGGTTGTTCGCCACCTTGCACTGCAAGAGAGAGGCAAATGTGTTCATGAGTGTCGTGCAATCTATTTGGATGATGTGGCTGTCATGGTTGAATAGCTGGAATTGTGTGCAATATATGAGATGTAAGTGTGAGGCTGTTGCCCACCTCCTTCTGGGATGTGCCTTTGCAAAGCAGGTGTGGAAAGAGATGAAGTGTTTTTTGGCGAGGTTCATCCCAAGCAGCTCTGTAACACAGGAGTCTGTGCTCTACGGGCTGTTCCCAGGGACCCCCACTGAGATAAACATCAGCTGCTGCTGGAGGAACGTCAATTCAGTGAAAGACGCTCTTTGGTCTGACAGAAACTTGCTGGTCTTCCAGTGCAAAGAGTTGTCCACGATCGAGTGTTGCAGACTGGCACATTCCAAGGGCCAGGACTACGTGCTGAGGGACGCACTAAAGCTTGGGGCAGACGCCGCAAAGGCTCAATGGGGAAAGACCACTGTGTAAGGTCCTCCCGCCATAGTGAACCGAGGGGCTGGACCCATGGAAAACCCCTCGGGCGGTAAACACCAAATATGGTTTTGCTGCAAAATGTACATTGTATGTAAAATGGAATGGAAGGGTTGTGAGGCAACTCACTCCTGCATTGAAGAAAACTGATTTCCTTTGGACTTTCTGAAATGTCAACTTGGTGCTGTTTTGAACTGTTTTGTAATTATTTTTTAACAGATTTTATGAATAAAGTATATTTTTAGATAAAAAAAGTAAAGAAGCTGCTGGCCTCTGATTGGCTGGTGGCTCTCAGCAAGTGGGATTTCTGTCGCTGGGGTCCTTAATGCCAGGGAATACCCAGGCTGGAGGAATGGGAATCATTTCCCCCTGACCAGATCGATGGCCCGTGGGACCACCATCGCAACCATTGCCTGAGGTGCAGGATTCCACACTCCTGCAGAAACAGCAGGTCGGCTTTGACCTTGGCGAGGTATTCCAAGGTCGAAACACATCGTGTAGTGGAATTAACATTCCTTTACTTTTTTTAATTTTATTTCCAAAATATACTTTATTCATAAAATCTGTAAAAAATACATTACAAAACAGTTCCAAAAAGCACAAAGTCAAACAGTACGAAGAGTGCAAAGAAGGTCAGTTTCTATCAATACAGGAGTGAGTTGCCTCACAACCCTTCCATTTCATTTGACATGCCATGTACATTCTACAGCAAACAAATATTTTCTGGCTGCAGTTCGAGGGGTTTTCCATGGATCTAGCCCCTCAGTTCACCTTGGTGGGGGAGACCTTACACAGTGGTCTTTCCCCATTGAGCCATTGCCGTGCCTTTACTGAGCTGTGCCACTGCAGAGGCGGTGGCTGCTGCCGGTAATGTACCCACCCGAGGCCCAGGATCGTCGATGGACTCAGGCTACTGTTGAGTCAAGGCAGGAGGGTTTTTGTGGGGTGGGGGGAACGGGGAAGGGGGTTGTGGGGGGTCAGCAGCAAGGGCAGGGGGTGGCTGTCAGTGCCCCCCCACCGCACTTCCTGGTTCTGGGTCCCTTAATTAGGCACTAAGTGCCTTTGAACATTAATTGCCCACTTAAGGGTCTCAATTGGTGGCCAAGTGGGAAGGCCATCCACAGGTCTTCCCACCACCGACTTAATTGGAGTGGAGGCGGGGTCCCCACCCACCACCATCCCACCCAATTTAAATGCTCTCCTTGCCTTCAAACTCGTCATGGGGGATAGCGTAAAGTCCAGCCCTCTGTTTCCATTTCTCTCCATGTATCTCTTTTTCTTCAACTTTCTTTTTGTCTGTGTCTCTCTTTTTCTGCATTTCTGTCTCTCATTACATTTCCTTCTCTCTGCCAATTGCTTGTATCTGTCCTTCTATCTCTCTGGCCCTCTATCTCTTGCTTTCTGTCACAGTCGCCCTTTAACATTATCTATCACTTTGCTATACATTTGTGCACCATGACAGTTCCTGGCTTAATTTCCAATGGATGAAATGTGACTGTGTCAATTGATAATTTTGATTTATGCAAACATGCTGCAGGTTAAAGGGCTATGGTATTGTGCTTTCTCCCCTCTTTTAAAAATGCTATTGGGTTAAAGATGTAATGATTCTTATAGTATGTAAAGGTAACAGTGACATCAGTATTCCTGACAGTGAGAATTGTCACGATTTGATGTAATTAAAATGCTTATTATTTGGCTGTGTTGTGTAGATATGGTTGAGAGTGGAGAAGTGCAGTGATTTTTCTTGATGGTACAACAATAATTAGAAACACGTCTTGACTTATCGATAATTGTGATATTGTGAGGTTTCATTAATGCTGTTGCTGACCAGAAAATAAATTCTTTTCACTGACTGGGTGAAAATGTCAAGCTACAGTTGTCTACATGACTTTTCTTGTGCATTCATCACCAATGTTGCAGCCCTATCTTCAACCTGCACTCTCTGTGAGCCTGGCTGCTCATTGATTGCATGTGATTTCAGAATTATCCCTCTGCTACTGTAATCTTGACTGCCATTTTATGAAGTAGGTATAAATACCCTGTGAACTCAGAAAGTTGATCCTCCTCCTCTAACCTAATAATAAGACCCTTTTTACCCTCCTCCTCTAGCCAAAAAGGACTGAACAGGTAAGCTATTTACTGTTTTTGTTAATATCTATAGTTGTACTTAACTAAGGGGTAATTGAATAAAAGAAATGGCAGCCAGTGTAGTGTCTTGCTCCTCCTGCAGAATGTTCAAGGTGAGGGAAACCTCCGGTGGCCCTGCCGACTTCACCTGCTGGAAGTGCATCCGTCTCCAGCTCCTATCAGACCGTGTTAGGGAATTGGAGCTGGAGCTGGATGAACTGAGGATCATTCGGGAAGCTGAGGGGTTGATAGATAGAAGCTACACGGAGGTCGTTACTCCACAAATCAAAGGCAGCTGGGTAACAGTTAGAGGTGGGAAGAGGTCAGTGCAGGGATCTCCTGTGGTCGTTCCCCTCAACAACAAGTATACAGTTTTAGATACTGTTGGGGGGGACGGCCTATCGGGGGCAGGCTGCAGTGACCGGGCCTCTGGCACGGGGTCCTGCACTGTGGCTCAGAAGGGAAGGAGGGAGAATGGGAGAGCACTAGTCATCGGGGACTCGATGGTGAGGAGTACGGACAGGCGGTTCTGTGGGCGCAGGCGACACGCACGGATGGTTTGTTGCCTCCCTGGTGCCAGGGTCCGTGATGTTTGTGATCGCGTCTTCAGGATCCTTAAAGGGGAGGGGGAGCAGCCAGAGGTCGTGGTGCACATTGGCACCAACGACGTAGGAAGGAAGGGTGGCACAGATGTTAGAAGTGAGTTTAGGGAGTTAGGCTGGAAGCTGAAAGCTCGGACGGACAGAGTTGTTATCTCTGGTTTGTTGCCGGCGCCACGTGATAGTGAGGCTAGGAATAGGGAGAGAGCACAGCTGAACACGTGGCTGCAGGAATGGTGTAGGAGGGAGGGCTTCCAGTTCTTGGATAATTGGACTGCATTCTGGGGAAGATGGGACCTGTTCAAACAGGACGGGCTGCATCTGAACCAGAGGGGCACCAATATCCTGGGAGGGAGGTTTGCTAGTACTGTTCGGGAGGGTTTAAACTAGTTTGGGAGGGGGATGGGAACCGGACTTGTAATCCAGGGACCAGTGGGTCCACTCAGAAAGACAAAGAGTGTAGTGAGGTATTGGGGAAGGTAGCACTGTCACAGAGGACAGATGGGCACGGAGAAGGGTTAAAGTGCGTATACTTCAACGCAAGAAGCTTCAGGAATAAGGTGAGTGAATTGAAGGCGTGGATGGGCACTTGGGACTACGATGTTGTGGCCATCACTGAAACGTGGATAGGTGAGGGGGAGGAATGGTTTTTGGAGGTACCTGGTTATAGATGTTTTCATAAGATTAGGAATGGTGGTAAAAGAGGTGGGGGGGTGGCATTGTTAGTTAGAAATAGTGTAACAACTGCTGAAAGAATTTTCGAGGAGGATCTGCCGACTGAGGCACTGTGGGTTGAGGTCAGGAACAGGAAAGGAGCAGTCACCTTGATGGGAGTTTTCTATAGGCCCCCCAATAGCAGCAGGGAGGTGGAAGAGCAGATTGGGAAACAGATTTTGGAAAGGAGCAGAAGTCACAGGGTAGTAATTATGGGGGATTTCAACTTCCCAAATATTGATTGGCAACTCTTTAGATCGAATAGTTTGGATGGGGTAGTGTTTGTGCAGTATGTCCAGGAAGCTTTTCTGACTCAGTATGTAGACTGCCCGACCAGAGGGGAGGCAATATTGGATTTGGTACTAGGTAATGAACCAGGGCAAGTGATAGAGCTGTTGGTGGGCGAGCACTTTGGAGATAGTGATCACAATTCTGTAGCATTCACTGTGGTAATGGAGAGGGATAGGTATGTGCAACAGGGCAAGGTTTACAATTGGGGGAAGGGTAGATATGATGCTGTCAGGCAGGAACTGAGGAGCATAAGTTGGGAGCATATGCTGGCAGGGAAGGGCACGGTCGAAATGTGGAACTTTTTCAAGGAGCAGATAGTAGGGGCCATTGATAAGCATGTCCCTGTCAGACAGGGAAGGGATGGTCATGTGAGGGAACCGTGGTTGACAAGAGAGGTTGAGAGTCTTGTTAGGAAGAAGAAGGATGCGTATATAAAGTTGAGGAAAAAGGGCACAGGCATAGCTCTGGAGGGATACAAGATGGCCAGGAAGGATCTGAAGAAAGGGATTAGGAGAGCTAAGAGAGGGCATGAAAAATGCTTGGCGGGTAGGATAAAAGAAAACCCCAAGGCCTTTTACGCGTATGTCAGAAATATGAGGATGACTAGGGGGACCGTAGGTCCGGTCAAGGACAATAGCGGGAGACTGTGTGTTGAGCCGGAAGAGATAAGTGAGGTTTTGAATGAGTACTTCTCTTCGGTATTTACGAATGAGAAGGGGTGTATTACTGAAGAGGACGGTGGGAAGCAGACTGGTAAGCTCGAGGAAGTGCTCGTTAGGAGGGAAGATGTGTTGGGGTTTTTGAATAACTTGAAGATAGACAAGTCTCCCGGGCCTGACGGGGTATATCCAAGGATGTTATGGGAAGCAAGGGATGAAATTGCAGAGCCGCTGGCAATGATCTTTTCATCTTCTCTGCTGACGGGGGTGGTACCAGGTGATTGGAGGGTGGCAAATGTTGTGCCCCTGTTCAAGAAAGGGAATAGGAACAACCCTGGGAATTACAGGCCAGTTAGTCTTACTTCAGTGGTAGGCAAGTTGATGGAAAAGGTGCTGAGGGATAGGATTTCTGAGCATCTGGAAAGACACTGCTTGATTCGGGACAGTCAGCACGGTTTTGTGAGGGGTAGGTCTTGCCTCACAAGCCTGATTGAATTCTTTGAGCAGGTGACCAAGCAAGTGGATGAGGGTAAACCAGTGGATGTGGTGTACATGGATTTTAGTAAGGCATTTGATAAGGTCCCCCATGGTAGACTTATGGAGAAAGTCAGGAGGCATGGGATAGTGGGGAATGTGGCCAATTGGATTAAGAATTGGCTAACTGATAGAAGGCAGAGAGTGGTCTTAGATGGTAAATACTCAGCCTGGAGCCCAGTTACCAGTGGCGTGCCGCAGGGATCAGTTCTGGGTCCTCTCCTGTTTGTGATTTTTATTAACGACTTGGATGAGGAAGTCGAAGGGTGGGTCAGTAAATTTGCAGATGATACAAAGGTTGGTGGAGTTGTGGATACCGAGGAGGGCTATTGTCGTCTGCAAAGGGACTTGGATAGGTTGCAGTGCTGGGCTGAAAAGTGGCAGATGGAGTTTAACCCTGAAAAGTGTGAGGTCGTCCATTTTGGAAGGACAAACATGAATGCAAAATACTGGGTTAACGGTAGGGTTCTTGGGCATGTGGAGGAGCAGAGAGACCTTGGGGTCTATGTGCATAGATCATTGAAAGTTGCAACTCAAGTGGATAGGGCTGTGAAGAAGGCATATGGGGTGTTAGCGTTCATTAGCAGAGGGATTGAATTTAAGAGCCGTGAGGTGATGATGCAGCTGTACAGGACCTTGGTAAGGCCTCATTTGGAGTACTGTGTGCAGTTCTGGTCGCCTCATTTTAGGAAGGATGTGGAAGCCTTGGAGAGGGTGCAGAGGAGATTTACCAGGATGTTGCCTGGAATGGAGAATAAGTCTTACGAGGAAAGGCTGAACATTCTAGGCCTCTTCTCATTAGAAAGGAGAAGGATGAGGGGTGACATGATAGAGGTTTATAAGATGATCAGGGGAATAGATAGGGTAGACAGTCAGAAACTTTTTCCCCGGGTGGAGCAAAGCGTTACAAGGGGTCATAAATTTAAGGTGAAGGGTGGGAGATATAAGGGGGATGTCAGGGGAAGGTTCTTTACCCAGAGAGTGGTCGAGGCATGGAATGCCTTGCCCGGGGAAGTTGTTGAGTCAGAAACTTTAGGGACTTTCAAAAGGCTTTTGGATAGGTATATGGATAAAGGAGAATGATGGGGTATAGATTAAATTGTCCTTGACAGAGGACAAAGGATCGGCACAACATCGTGGGCCGAAGGGCCTGTTCTGTGCTGTATTTTTCTATGTTCTATGTTTGTCAGTGAGGGCTGAGTGCAGAATGTCTTTTATATATGTTGACTGCATGAGCTATTGATAGTTCTTGAGATGGTACAGCTTACTATTATGAAATGGAGTGAAGGAGGAAATTCAAATTCAAGTGAAAAATGGATAAATAATTGAACAGGAATTTCTTGAAGTCGAAAACACTTTCGGATTTTGGAATCAAGCACAAGATCTCTTCAGTGTCCTGTACTAATGTTCTTTGTCATTGATAATAAACCAGTAAATAAAGTAACAGTCTACATGCATTGACCATCTCTGTGCATTTGACTGGAAAAAAGAGGCAATCAGGATTCTTAATGGCTGGTATTAATTAGCTTTTATTAATCATTTTGTGAGTGGGCTACAGGGGGCGACCATTGGGGGGATACTGGTTATAGAATACCAGAGTCAGAAGTAGAGGGATCCATAGGTCTAGGAAGTTTAGGGTAACTAAAAAAGCAATTTAGAGTGTAACAGAAACATCATGATGGCACAAGCATGACAAAAACATTTTAGAAGAAGTAACTGTTACACATACAGGAAGTGCAAGCTACATGCAAGACTAATCAATCAGAGAATATAGTTCTAATGAAAGGTCATAGACCTGAAATGTTAACTCTGTTTCTCTCTCCGCAGATGCTGCCAGATCCTGCTGAGTATTTCCAGCACTTACTGTTACTATTTCAGATTTCCAGCATCCGCAGTATTTTGCTTTTATTTTAGAGAATATAGTCACTCTTTTATCTGTTTCTGACTTGGAGTGGAATTTTATGCTGTCCCCCCGCGGCGGGTTTGGAGGTGAGGAGAGCATAAAATCGGGTGGGATGGTGGTGGCAGGGGGTTAACTCCACCATCCCGCCTCTACAGAAATTTAGTTTGGGGTGGGAAGGGCTGTGAATAACCTTCCTGCCCTACCACCAATTGAGGCCCTTAACTGGGCAATTAACCCTCAATTAACAGCTTCTTCCCACCGCAGCTGTGATTACCTGTGTGGCGGGCAGCCTTGTCGCCACATGGGAAGCATGATAGGAAAAATCATGCGGGCTGCTTCCCAGCTCCAGAGGTGAGGGGGAGGTGCCGGGCTGGGTGGCGTCCCTTGTTCAAAGATCTTAGTGCCTGAACGAGGGTCCCGGCATCAAAATGGGGGGAGCCTGCTGAGGGTCATGCCCCTGCCCTTGCTGCCGACCCCCCCTTCCCCCACCCCTGCGAGACCGCTCCCGCCTTGACCTACCTTAAGCCTGGTTCTAGCGCTGCTCATCGCTACAGCAACAGCCACCGCCTGTACGGTGGCGCTGCAGCTGCCAACCTCTGATTGGCTGGCAGCTCTGCAAGTCTGGGACTTCTGGCGACATGGTCCTAAATCCTATGGAAGGCCCCCACTGTCCAGTTAAGTGCCTGATTAGCACTAAAGTCAGTGGGCCTTCTGGAAAAGAAGCGATGCAGGGATCTCGGCGCCAGTTTCCCTCAACGTAGAGACCCTCGCTGTCAGCATAAAATTTGTATTACAGTTTCTCTCTCCTACTTTTCTCCCTTTCTCTTTTTTTTTGTTTTTCTTTCTGTCTCCTTCTGCTTTTCTTTGTTTTTTCTCTTTCCTTTTCATCCATGTTGGTTTTACTCTTGTATTTGCTTCCTGATCTGTTTCTGTGATAAAATGCCTCTGCTCTGTAAATCATTCCTGTTTTCCTCCAATCCTTACTTTAAATAGCTCTTTCTATTTTATTCTTCTTTTATACATGCATGGAAATAGATAAAAGTCATAACACAGAAACAGGCCATTTCGCCCAACCATTCCTTGTTAGTATTTATCCTCCACACAAGCAAATAGTTCTAATCAAATTTAACATCTCTGTTCCCATGGCCGGAATTTTACGCCCCTCCCTCCCACCACCTTGTGAGTGGGTTGGAGGCGGGGGCGGGTGCTGTTCCCGTTGCCTTCCCGCCACCACTGCAATTTTACAAGCGGTGGGGGAAGTGACAAACGGCTGGCCCCCCTCAGGCCAATTAATGCCCTTAAGTGGTTAATTAATGGCATCCTTTTGCCACCACTGGCATTTTACCAGTACTGGGTGGGCCCTCTACCACGTGGCGAGACCGCCAGGTCAACTTTGGTGGCCTCCCTGCAGGCTTGGAGGGTGGGACTTCCTGATCAGCTACCCTTTGCCCTATGGAGGGCCTCCGTCCCTACAGTACAAGCACCCCCAGCCGGAGCACCTTCCCCCCACCCCCCCCCCACCCCCCGATCGACCACCCTCTGCCGAGCCAGGGCCCAGCTGATTGTCCCTGGCGAGGCGCCATACGCTTACCTTAATTCCGGGGCATCCTCCAATGCTGCTCCTCTCACAGGGTACAGACCCAGCAGTGGGTCTGCTGGGACAGAAGAGCTGCCAGCCCACTTATTGGCTAGCAGCTCTTGGAGGTGGAATTTTCTGCCTCAGAGGGGTGGAAGTCCCACTCGAGGCCAATTAAAAGCTTGGGCCACATAAAATCATGGTGTGGTCTCCAGACCCAGTGGAGGTGGGCTCGCCCCCTACCTTCTGGATGGTGTGTGGTGCCTCCACCCTGATGTAAAATTCCAGCCCATATCCCACTATCCCATTTTCCGTTATCCACCTCTCCAATCTAAACTTGAATGTTGACATAGTTTCTGCTTCACCCATTAACCCTTGAGGTTCACCACAGTAGCCAGTACCTCACCCAAAAGGCCATTCTTCACAGGTGAGATTACACAATGAATATTGTTGGTTATTTGACTGTAGCCAGCATCCCAACTGGGCCTGATCCTGTTCCCATCCAACGACTACACAACCATATTTTCCAGGCAGATTATCTCTCCCTTTTATTAGTCTGCGTATGATTGTAGCAGCCATCCACTTCCTGGGCTGAGATCAGTTATATCAGTAAAGAATTTGATATTATTATTCAGTCAATATTTGTAATCAAATTATGTAGGCTGCAAAATTTGTTTGTGTAGCATCTGTTTTGATGTTACGGGTGCTGTTTTGGTGCCAAAATGATATCTGCACTATGCGCACACACTTCCGGTGCAGCCCATGTCAGATGCTATTTTGGTGAGGATGTTAGAACGGATGTTATGTGTACGCTGGAAGTATGCAGAGTAGGCCAATCATAACGTCAATCAGCGTGTAACGCTGATTTGACGCCAGTATTGCCATTATCCATGTCTCTTATGTGTCTCTTATCCATGCACAGTGGAAAACATGTGTTCAGCAGCAGGAAGGACCACCCCACCCCCTCCCTTTCATCAGAGCTATTTAAAGAGATCATCAACTACTTTCAGGGTAGTTGCTGATTGATTTCTACTGGCTGTTGCTGAGTTTATAGAAGTGCTGTGAGTTTTCTAGTGCTGTTTAAAGTTGGTGAAGTCTGCAGGGAATGGTGTTGCACGTGGCCTTGGCTCTGACTTCCAGGGTTCTGGTCAAAACACTTGCTGCCAATCATCCGTGCTTTAATCAACATCCCTCTTGGCCTGCAGCATGACAGGGACATTGAGCAGAGGCAACACTGAGGAGGATAAGCTACTCGCAGGGGAAGGAGGAAGGGTGCTCAGCAGATGGCCTTATCCACCCAGGCTCTTCAGGGAGCATTTCTCTTACCTCGACCTAAGCCAGAAACCATGTATGTGTCGTCTCTGTTTTATGAGGGAGGGTGCTCACTGAAATCTGCCACCTCTTGCAGGCAGACCTGCAGCCTCAGTGCCAGGCAAGGACAGTGCTGCCAGTGGCTCTAAAGGTGATCGTGACCATAAAATTATTCACATCGGGATCTTTCCAGGCAGGAGCAGGCGACTTCTGTAGCATCTCCCAGTTTGCTATTCACTGCAGTATAAGAGAGATGACTGACGCTCTTTATTCCAGGAGATGGCAAGTACATTGCATTCTCTCTGGTCAGAGAGAAGCAGGCAGAGTGTGCATGTGGCTTTGCCAGGGTAGCAGGCTTCCCCATGGTACAGGGTACCATCAACTACATACATGTGTCTTTACGGGCACTGCATCTAAACTCAGAGATATAAGCCAACCGCAAAGGGTTCCATGCTTTGAATGTGCAGCTGGTGTTCGACCATGCTCAGCATATCAGTGCAGGCAAATGCCCAGTATCCTGGCTGCAGTCACGATGCCTTTATTCTGCACGAATCCACTGTTCATTCAGTCTTTGAGCTACCATGTCAAACCAGAGGGTGACTGCTGGGTGGCAAGGGCTATCCACTCAACGGCTGTCTCATGACTCTGCTTCACAACCCAACCACCCGTGGGCAGCATGCCTACAGTGAGACATGCTGCCAAATGGAATATCAATGAGCCGACCATTGGGGTGCTCAAGTAACACTTGTGCTGCGTAGACCGTTCTGGAGGAATCCTGCAGTACCCACTAGAATGTGTGTCATATTTGTCATGGTCTGCTACATCCTACATAACCTCGCCATCGTGAGGGCACAGTTTTTGCTACTAGGTATACAGCAAGCAGCTGAGGAAGAAGGGGGAGGCAACCAACACATCCCCTTTCCAACTGGGCTATCTGTGATCACCTCATCCAACTGCAATACCAGTGAACACAACCTCAATTCCCCATTCTACAAAAGTTCCACACCTTACCTGCTCTCTGTCACTGACCATCACAGCATTCCCTTGGACACAATGCTGAAATAAAATCCCACAAAACAAACATTCCAAATTAACTTTATAAAACAAATCATCCAATATTCCATACAAAATTTACCTAATCATCCTTGTGCATTCTCTTAGTGCCTGTCTTCTGTGTGCCTTTGCCTGTCCTAGTGCTCCTGCACAGTGCTACACCAGTAGGTGCAGCATGGTTGGTGGAAGGCTGCTGACTTTCAGTAGGGGACACTGCAGATGGCCTTGTTCTAGAGAGCCCCTGAGCCGCAAACCCTTCAATTTGTCCTAGGCCCAACCATCTTCAGCTGCTTCATCAATGACCTCCCTTCAATCATAAGGTCAGAAGTGGGGATGTTCGCTGATGATTGCACAATGTTCAGCACCATTCGCGACTCCTCAAATACTGAAGCAGTACTTGTAGAAATGCAGCAAGACCTGGACAATATCCAGGCTTGGGCTGATAAGTGACAAGTAACATTTGCACCACACAAGTGCCAAGCAATGACCATCTCCAACAAGAGAGAATCTAACCATCTCCCCTTGACATTCAATGGCATTTCCATCGCTGAATCCCCCACTACCAACATCCTAGGGGCTACCATTGACCAGAAACTGGAGTAGCCATATAAATACCATGGCTACAAGAGCATGTCAGAGGCGAGGAATCCTGAGGTGATTAACTCACCTCCTGACTCCCCAAAGCCTGTCCACCATCTACAAGGCACAAGTCAGGAGTGTGATCGAATACTCCGCACTCGCCTGGATGGGTGCAGCTCCAACAACTCAAGAAGTTCAACACCATCCAGAACAAAGCAGCCCGCTTGATTGGCACACCATCCACAAACATTCACTCCCTCCACCACCGACGCACAGTGGCAGCAGTGTGTACCATCTACAAGATGCACTTCAGCAACGTACCAAGGCTCCTTAGACAGCAGCTTCCAAACCCGCGACCTCTACCACCTCGAAGGACAAGAGCAGCAGATGCATGGGAACATCAGCACCTGCAAGTTCCCCTCCAAGTCACACACCATCCTGACTTGGAACTATATCGCCGTTCCTTCACTGTCGCTGGGTCAAAATCCTGGAACTCCCTTCCTAACAGCACTGTGGGTGTACCTACCTCACATGGACTGCAGCGGTTCAAGAAGGCAGCTCACCACCGCCTTCTCAAGGGCAATTAGGGATGGGCAATAAATGCTGGCATAGCCAGTGACGCCCACATCCCATGAATGAATAAAAAAATAAATTCAGACTGCCCCACCTCGGCATGAATGACAACAGTCTGGACTGACTGGCTGACAAGCAACAGCAGTGGCAATGGTGGAGAGGCAGTCGGAGGAGGACAAATAGTGTCATCCTGAGGGTGGTCAGCTCGAGTGGTCATTCTGTATGGTGCCACTGCCACTCACATGGCATGGCATCTCAGCAATCCTAGTAATCGGTTGGAAGACAAATTGCTTGTCTGCTGTGAGACCCTGCAAGTCCCTTTGAGCACTAACATCCACAGCCATGATGGCAGCAGTCTGAGCCTGCATGACAGAAAACTGAGATTGCATGACCTCAGTCTGAGCTTCCACTGCAGTACTCAGACGTTGGGTGGCTTCTGCTTGTGCTGCAATGGAAGCTGAGACATCAGCCATCAGATGCTACGTCATGGTTGGATCTACAATTGTTCTCATGGAGTTGGCCACCACTTCCATGCTGGAAAGCATGGGCCCCAAGCTCTGTGCAAAGCCCTGTGCCAAGTTGGTGCCAGACTTCCCCATGCTTCTTGACAGTGACAGTAGACTTTCTGGCAGGCCTGCCAATGCAACAAGCAGTTTGTTGTTCATGCCCATCAGCCTTTTTCAGTATGTTGCCCCACCAAAGTTCTCATCTGATATCTCTGCAGCAGAACCTGTGTGCAACCTTACCCTCTGGACGCTACCCATTCCCCCGACCCTGGCTGAAGGCCACTCATGCCTGTTGATTCGCCGCATGCAGTTCTTGCCTCTATGCTACTCTCTAAAGCACACAGTGCAGTATCTGATCTGGTGGCTGTGAGTGTGAGATCGAAGGACTGTGTTTCATTATCAGCCCTTCACACTCCTGCACTGCTGTCTGGCCAGTTGGCAGTTGTTGGGTATCTGAAAGGAGAAAGGCATAAGGGTAGGGTTGTGATGAAAGGAGGCGTGGGGGGAAAGCAAGAGGTGCATGCTTACACCATCTAATGTTTGTAAATAAGACTTGATAAGAGGGAAGTGGGATGTGAGCAGCGCCTTTGCCTCCGTGCTCACTTCTTTGACCAGGAGTCCTCCCCCCAACCAGCGGATCCATTCATCTGCCTCCAGCATTCCTCCTCTACCTGGACCCCTCCCTCTGGCCTCTTACCCGCTCTTGATCTTTTCATTGAAAACTGTCGGTGAGACATCTGCCATCTCAATTTCTCTAACTCCCTCACTCATTCTAACCTGCCACCCTCTGAACTTGGCGCACTCTGTTCTCTCAGGTCTAACCCTGCCATTGTCATCAAACCTGCAGATAAGGGTTGCGCTGTTGTTGTATGGCGTATCGACCTCTACCTTGCAGAGGCTCAGCACCAACTCTCAGACACTTCTTCCTACCTCCCTCTGGACCCTGACCCCACCACCGAACATCAAGCGACTGTCCACAGGACTGTCACTGACCTCATCTCCTCTGGAGATCTTCCCTCTACAGCTTCCAACCTCATAGTCCCGCAACCCCGGACAGCCCGCTTCGACCTCCTTCCCAAAATCCACAAACAAGACTGCCCCGGCAGACCCATTGTGTCAGCCTGCTCCTGCCCCACTGAACTTATTTCTTCCTATCTTGACTCTATCTTTTCTCCCCGGTCCAGTCTCTTCCCACCTACATCCGTGACTCTTCTAACGCCCTACGTCATCTTGACAATTTCCAGTTTCCCGGCCCTAACGGCCTCCTCTTCACTATTTTCGTCCAATCTCTCTACACCTCCATCCCCCACCAGGGCGGTTTGAGGGCTCTCTGGTTCTTCCTTGAACAGTGGTCCAACCAGTCCCCATCCACCACCACTCTCCTCCGCCTGGCTGAACTTGGTCGCACGTTGAACAACTTCTCCTTCAACTCCATTCACTTCCTCCAAGTAAAAGGTGTTGCTATGGGTACCCGCATGGGCCCCAGTTATGCCTGTCTTTTTGTGGGATATGTCGAACATTCCTTGTTCCAGTGCTACTCAGGCCCCCTCCCCCAACTCTTTTTCCGGTACATTGATGACTGTATCGGTGCCGTTTCTGCTCCCGCCCGGAACTAGAAAACTTTATTAACTTTGCTTCTAATTTCCATCCTTCTCTCACCTTCACATGGTCCATCTCCGACACTTTCCTTCCCTTCCTCGACTTCTCTGTCTCCATCTCTGGGGATAGGCTATCTACGAATATTCATTATAAGCCCACTGACTCCCACAGGAACCTCGACTACACTTCTTCACACCCTGCCTCTTGTAAGGACTCCATTCCATTCTCCCAGTTTCTCCATCTCCAACGCATCTGCTCTGATGATGCTACCTTCCACGACAGTGCTTCCATTACGTTTTCCTTTTTCCTCAACCGAGGATTCCCCCCCACTGCGGTTGACAGGGCCCTCAACCGTGTCCTGCCCATTTTCCGCACCTCTACCCTCACCCCTTCCCCTCCCTCCCAGAACCGCGACAGGGTTCCCCTTGTCCTCACTTTCCACCCCATCAGCCTCCATATTCAAAGGATCATCCTCCGCCACTTCCGCCACCTCCAGCGTGATGCCACCACCAAACGTATCTTCCCCTCCCTTCCCCTGTCAGCGTTCCGAAGGGATCGTTCCCTCCGCGATGCCCTGGTCCACTCCTCCATTACCCCCACCACCTCATCCCCTTCCCAAGGCACCTTCCCCTGCAATCGCAGGAGGTGTAATACCTGCCCATTTACCTCCTCTCTCTTCATTATCCAACGCCCCAATCACTCCTTTCAGGTGATGCAGCGATTTATTTGTACTTCTTTCAATTTAGTATACTGTCTTCGCTGCTCACAATGTGGTCTCCTCTACATTGGGGAGACCAAGCGCAGATTGGGTGATTGCTTTGTGGAACACCTCTGTTCAGTCCGTAAGCATGACCCCGAGCTTCCGGTTGCTTGCCATTTCAACACCCCACCCTGCTCTCATGCTCACATCTCTGTCCTGGGATTGCTGCAGTATTCCAACGAACATCAATGCAAGCTCGAGGAACAACACCTCATTTACCGATTAGGCACACTACAGCCTGCCAGACTGAACATTGAGTTCAATCATTTCAGAGCATGATGGGTCCCCCTTTTTATGATTAGTTATTTTTTCTCATTTTTTTTATTTTTCCTTTTTTATTTGGTTATTTTATTTTATGTTTTTCAGTTTGTTTAGTTTGTTTCCATTATGCTTACCCACTGTATTTTTTTATGTATTTTTTTATGTTTATGCTTGGAGTGGTCTGTGCTTTGCAGTCATTCACACCATCTCTGGACTAACGCTTTGTCTTTCAGCACACCATTAACATACCGTTTGCCTATGTTCCATGACCTTCTGGTTAGTTATTCTCTGTGACCCTGTCCTATCAATACCTTCACCTTTGTTATCTCTTGCCCCACCCCCGCTTTTCTTGCTTAAGACCTTTTACATTTCTAATATTTGTCAGTTCTGAAGAAGGGTGTCTGACCTGAAACCTTAACTCTGCTTCTCTCTGCACAGATGCTGCCAGACCTGCTGAGTATTTCCAGCATTTCTTGTTTTTATTTCAGATTTCCAGCATCTGCAGTATTTTGCTTTTATTTATGTGAGCAGCAAAATTACGTGTGAGCATACTGTCACCTTCAATCTTGTCAGCCCCACTTCTGGCCATGGCCTCAGTCGTGGCCACTCCAATTATGGTGAGCACTGTCTCCTCCATCAATGTAAGGACATGCAGCCTTGTCTGTCCCTGTTAGTTATATGCTGCTGTTATGTGCCACCTTTTCCAGAAAGAGAGAGGGAAGTGTATCAGTCAATGTGGTGCAATGTGTTTGGGTGATGTGCTTGTCATGGTTGATTAACTGGCAATGTTTGTAAGCTGTGCGATGTCTTGCAGCTGTATTAAGTGTATAAAGATGAGGTGAAGCTATGAATTTAGTATGAGTGGTGGTTGATGGAGATTGTTGATAGGTGAATGAAGGCGTGGTGGTGAATTGTGAGCAATGTGTGAAGCTAGTGGTTTAGTTGTAAAGATATGGCATTCATTGCCCTTGGCCAATCATGTGAGTTAATTAGACATCATGCAGCACTGCATCCAGGTCCTCAGGGGTACATTGCTGGCATTGACAGTGCTTGCTATCTGCACCCACTGCCTTCGCATTGTCTGTCTGGAGGGCCTCCTGGTCTCCTCTGGATAAAGGACATCACCCCTCATGTCCACTTCCTGCACTAATGCCTCCAGTGCTCCTTCTGAGAATCTTAGAGCACACGTGCCCTATGCCCTGTTGCATCATTAGTCAGTGATCTTCCTGCTCAGAATGACTTTCCCAGTCATTTGCAGCACCTGCGGCAGCCAGAATCTACTTCTCCTTTAACAGGTGCAGGCTGGCTTTAAGTAGTGCAGGCAAGCTTTAAGTGGTACTAGCCTCGCAAGAAGTTGGGCCCCCTGCTGAGGCCTCCTGCCACTCCACAGCCTGTTTAGCACTGGGATGCTTGCTACCATCATTTAAATTAGCAGGCAGCATGAATTTTGCATGCTGCCTGCATCAGAACGAATGGGCTTGGGTTAATTGCACATTGTGATCCAAGTGCCCATTACCAAAATTTTTCCTTCACAAAGAACTTAATACTTCAGTCTTTGGTATCTTTATAATACACCATTCAGCCACATGAGTTATCATCCAAATGACATTCAGTGGCTTGTATTTGGAAAATTACCAAATGTTGATATACATCCTCTTTATAATGTACTAATATATAGCGGATAATAATCATGTATCTATTATATATTGTTACGACCGAGGTGAGAGGAGTGCATTGTGTTTCTAGTTCCACTTCTCCACAGGTCACAACGCATATTTAAATTTTTTCCCAGTTACTGATACGGTCAATCATAGACTCTATTTTTATCCCAGAATTAAATACTCCAACCAGATTTCTTTAATAAGCAACAAAATTATCAGTCTATTATAAAGCAAGACATAACTAGTTTTGAAGCAAAGCATTAACACACAGATTAATATATAAAAGTTCTCTTTTTAACATAGCCCCTCACACACACACACACACACACACACACACACACACACACACACACACACACACACACACACACACACACACACACACACACACACACACACACACACACACACACACACACACACATATATATACACCGACCGGTTAACCTAAAAAAAAAAGAGATTTACTCTCCAGAGCTCTATTACAAAAAAAGAAAGACAAAAAGAACACTTTGGTCAGATACTTGCTAATTCTTGAAGAAAAAAGAGAAGATATGGAAAGATGTCAGATGTCCTTTGTTTTGGTTTGGCGTCCCAAATACGTGTAGATGGCTGTCACTGAGATCTTCCTAGAACAGTTCTTGTCAGGTGATGTTGAAGATCAGTTTGGGCAGGCTTTCCACAAAAAATGCAGCTACTGTTTCAGTCTGTTTCTTGCACTTGCTTTTCAATGAGTTGGAAAAACTGGCAGGCTTTTCAAAGAGGTGGAGCAGACTGAGTTGGGGCTTGTCCTTGGCAGGTTGATTCTTTAACTCCTTTTCAAACCATTGTCCATTTTCCAACTACCTGTCCAAAGCAAAAGCAAAAACATCTCAGGAGTCAAGCCTCCTGACCCCCTATAAATCTTGACCTGTCACTTCTCGGTAAACATCTTCGCCAAGTCAAAAAATCCCCCTGCTGGGTATTTATCTGAAAACAGGTGCCTTCCAGTAACTGTTTGTTTACAACCTCAGTACAAAAGACTTTCTGATTACCTCTTTTTTAAAAAAAACACACGAAGTTGCAGCATCTATGGAATATATTTTCAATTTTAAAACTCAAGTCCTCCAAAATAATTTAACAAAAAAAGGAAGCACTTGTAACAATATCAAAGCAATGCATCCATGCTCCATTCAATCAATAGATTTCTTGCTTTTTTACAAGTTTAAATTAATATCTTGTGAGGAAAACCACACCTGCCAAGAATGAGGCAGATTAAGATTGAAAGAATCCACAAAACCTCGCCGAGCAGGTCGGTCCAAAAATAAAACTAATCACATGACTGGCCCACAGTCAGAAGAATAGAGAACCAACCATGCCCTAAGGTGAAAAGCCCTTGCATGATTCCTCAAAGCACTGAAAGAGAGTTCAGAATGGTCCACCCACTACTGACTCTTATGAGCAGAATGCCACACTAGGGCTAATTAAATCTAACCCTCCCCCCTGCAGACCTCAACAGGAACAAAGACACCCGAGGCAGTAATGGAAATGTGCAAACTGAAAAACTTCCCCAAAGATCACATGTTTATTGGAATGCCTAAAAGGGCAGTTAAAGCAGCACTGCTACAAAGGGAAGGCATGCGGTGATAATTTTTAGGATTTCTGAATGAATGGGAATGATTGAGAGAAATGCATGTGTGTTTTCCTGCACAAACTCTTCTCTCTATTCTCTTTTAATGAAATGCTAGTCTAAAATCACATTTCATTCCACTGGATGTGGAGGTGTGAGGAAAACCACACCTGCCAAGAATGAGGCATATTAATTTCTTTATATGGGGCATTAATTTTAAACCCTCACTGGACTGAAAACATGGCTGCACCTGCATTCTAAAAGGACAGTGGCTGAAAACATTTGCATTCTAAAAAACAGTTGCCTGGAGAAGACAATGAAACTGCTCCCTGATTTAATTAACCAAATGGATTATGATCGAAAGACATTGGATGTGTGAAAGTCAGCATTCCAGCCCCCTATTGAGGATGTCTACTAAGATTGAAAGAATCCACAAAACTTCGCTGAGGTTTGTCCAAAAAAGAAGCTAATCACATGACTGGCCTGCTGGCCTAGGTTTGGTCTGAATTGTGACACAGGAAAAAATCAGACTGCAGCTGAGCTTGAAGAGAGAGCATCTCTCCCTATCTCTCTCCCTCTCTCTTTCACGAAAAGTAGGGACTGCAACTGGATTTTAAGAAGACAGCATACCCTGGTCTCTCTCTCTCCCTCTCACGTAAAGACAGGGACCTTTGAAAGAAACTCAGCTTCAAGACAGAAAACCATTGAAACAAATTTGAAAGTGTGTACTGGGCCCCAATGAGACAGCAAGATTGAACTGCAATCAAAGACTTTATATCAAACTCAAAAGACAGTCAATGAACTCCAGCTATTGCTTCAAACCTTTCCCCTTGATTCTTTCTCCTTTTCTGTCTCTATCTGTGTGTGTGTTCATCGCGTGTGCATGCTAGCGTGGTCACGTTGCAAATTTTAGTAGTTTAACCGAATTAGAGTTTTAAGGTAAATAAACTTACACCTTTCTTGTTTAAATCTAAGAAAACCTGTCTGGTTGATGTCTTTGCTATTGCAATTGGAGAGCAAGGGTTCACTGAGGGGAAGCTAAAACCACAGTGTTTTAAAAATTAAACTCTGTTACAGCCGAACCAGGAAAAGGCTGAAAGGGAACCCCTAGACCCCTTTCTCACCTGGTCGTAACAATTTTTAGGAGTAAAGGCAAGTTTAGGTACTTGTGTTTATATGGTACTTCACCATTTCCAAACAGCAACAGCACATAATTAATTACTTTTTTTGAAATGCAGTGAATATTGTTAAATATGCGAACACAGAAACCATTATGTGCAAGCATTGCCCCAAACAGCAACAAGATGAATGATCAGTTAATTTGCATTTTGATGGGCTTGGTTGAGTAAAGAATGTTGGCTATAACACTGAGAAATCTCCTTGCTATTCTTCAAATAGTACCTGAGGATTTTTAACATCCTCCGAAACATTCTGATTGGGTATTTGTTTGTTGCACCTCTATTAACACAGCACTTCATCAGTATTGTTATGGACTAAAAAATACAAACTGGGTGGTTTTATTTTAATTTAAAAAAGTCAACAGATGAAACTCTCTGCCGAACAAAGGCGGTGGAGGGATGCCACCACCACCTGGTAAACGGGACCTGGAACAAGCAGAGATCAACAGCCGCCAGCCTCTCAATCTGGTGCCAGGGAGGAGGGTGAGTGGGGGTGAGGGGGAAGGGAGGTGCATTCAAATTTTGGTGTGAGGATCAACCTAACAACAATCTGACCCAGAGGCAAGACTGCTACCAACAAAGCCAAGCAGACTTGTTTTTGGAAACCAAAAAGCCATTTGGCCAAAGCAGCCTATCCCTATTTGGCCTCAAATAGAAAGAATTGCTCCTTTCAAAAAATTCTTTGCTCCAAACATCTCTGCACCCAAATGAAAGGATAGCTTCAATCAGTTGTTAGTCACACAACCAGCCTGATTAGCATTGTACTAGAAGCATTGCCTCACAGGCACAGTGCTCACACGTCTTTTAATTCTTTGCTTCAAATGAAACAACATTCCTCTCCAAATTCAAATTAATATGGTTAGCAATAATTAAGAATGACGTGAGTACAGATGTAAATCATAAGGGCAAGCCTGTATTGCAGAATAATTCCATCACTGAATTCCAACACTCAGTCCCTGAGTTAGCCAGTAAAGGCTGCTACAATCTATTAGGTGATCGGAGTTTTATAATCTGACTTTAGCTTTTAATGGATCCATTTAAAGGATCCTAACATCAGAAAACCCCTTTATGCAAACAGAGGTCAATATTATCGAGAAAGACAGCTTTCATTAGTCATTTATAATTTGCATAAGGTTTATGAATAGTTTCAGAATAAAATTGAATCAATTCTAAATAAAGTCTTTGAAAATAACATTATTGTAAAAATTACGGTAGACTGAGCTACCTGAAGCCACTCTACATTCCATTTGATTTTGGCTCTTGTTTACCTATAGAAATGTCCAACTTGCATTTAAAATTCTTCATGTTACTTCACTTAATATTGTGCAACTTGCCAGGAACTTAACACAGTAGTAAACTGTGAGAGGGCATACTTCTTACTGGATGTCAAGATGTGGTCAGTGAGAACCCAGAGTTTCACCTAATCCCTGGAGAACTATGCGATTTAATATGAGTTCTAATTTCCATGTATGTGTCAATTTTCTTTTGAAAAACAGTCACAAAGTACATGTACATTCTTCACTGGTGTTGCTGGTACTTTAAAGTTCCTGAGGAATAAGAGTTAATTAGAATGTTCTCTTTGCAAGTGACAATTTTTTGGAAGGAAAGAGAAACCAATTAATTTTAAAATTAGTGCATCATTTGAACAGATGTGAATTTACCGAAAGATTCACTCAGAACAATGCAAGTGAAACCATCAGAGAGCTGCCATATGATTTGAAGCAAAAAGTGCTTTAATGCTATTGAATTTTAGACATTGAAAATATTTTTTTCTTTCTGTTCATCTTTATAAAAGACCACTGCTGGATTGAACAACAGGTAGAAGAAAGGCAGATTCCAAGAGCTATCTCTGATTCATGACACTTAGCTTGAGGCATTGACCTCAAGAAAACAGAAATGTTTCATGTGGAACAATGTATTTTTCCTGACATACCTTAATATAAATCAGTGGGCCTTAGCAGTATTGTATATGGCTGAGGCATTTGTTAGATAGAATTACCAGGGAAGAATAAGTCCTTTTCAGTCAATATATACCATATTTAAAATGCCTATAGATTCCAAGTATGATTTAAATTCAAAGCACATAAAGGGTTTGTATTTGCACACCTTTTAGTAATCATCTAAAATTCTATGACAATTTCCCCTATGGGTGCAGTTATTCTGTCACTTTCATGTCTGTGCAAAACCTTTCCAGCTGAACATCGATGTGAAAGTTATCTGACTCCCAAGTCCACTAAACCCAAGCTTTTTGAGACCCATTTCAAGAAACCATCCTGCATTGTTTCAAGTTTGTGTTGACTGTCGTAAAGTTCCAGCCTGGTAGAAAACCTTGTCATTATGTAAGGAGATGATATATGGTTGTTTTGAAGGAAAAGTATCAGAATACAAACTGTGGAATGAGAAGAGGTCCCACTCAATTATTATCCTGCTTTCTTCATGAATGCTGTAGCCAGTCATTGCTATCTTTTTGTTCATGTGTAATTCAACATTTCTCTTGTTATTTAAGCCCCACTTGAATTAATCATGGTCAGGATCTTGCACCCCTCAATTCACTGATGAGATACAAAGCTGTCGTTTTCAAGTCTGCATAGTCACTGTTCACTGTACTAGATGGTAGCTTGTTTCTCATATTAACCTTCAGGAAGAACATTTCTTTGCGACTCCTGAGGCAGGATTTTGGTCATCAAATGGTGGCGTGAATGAGGTGGGCTGGTATGTAATTTCCCGATACCGGCCATCATGCCGGCTTCCCGATGCTGTTCCTATGGTCAACAATTTTTGTAACGAGGGGGAAAGGTGGAACTTGGCAACCTGCGTGACTTTGAGGGGCAGGAAGGCAATGAAGGCCATTCCTTCAACATCAAGTGTACTGCCAAAGAAGAAGCTACTTGGAAATGTCAGAGAATCAGTGCCGCAGGAGACTGCGCCTATCTAGGCAGATGGTATATGATTTGTGCTCTCGTTGAGGAAGACCTCAGGCCTTGCAGCACTGCTCGCCATGTCCTGCCAGTAGCAGTTAAAGTCACTATAGCCATGAACTTTTTCACCTGTGGCTCATTCCAAGGATCGGCAACGGACCTTGTTGGCATCTCTCAAGTGACAGCATATCATTGCATATCACATGTCACTGATGCCATATTTGCAAAAGCAGAGCAGTACATACAATTTCAAACAGATGGGCCTCGCAGGCACAAAGGGATTCCCGCAGATGCAGGGAATCATCGATTGCACCCTTGTGGCTATCAAGGTGCCAAGTGAGCAGCCAGTGAGATTCATCAACAGGAAGTGCTGCCACTCCCTAAATGTTCAGCTGGTATGCATCCACAACAATTACTTTTTGCACCTGTGTGCTCGCTATCCTGGTAGCTGCCGTGACGTCTTCATCCTCCAGCAGTCGAGGGTGCCGCTGCACTTCATGTCACTACTGAAACTCTATGGATGACTTCTAGGGAATAACCTTAAAGAGATGGCTGATCACACCTCCATGTGACCCCGGGTGGGGGCACAGAGGGGCTATAACCGAAGCCATCTGCTCACAAGGACAACCATCAAGCAGAGCATCGGGTTTCTGAAGTTGCGGTTCCAGTGCCTCAACTGGCCAGATAGCACCTTGCAGTACATTCCTGCAAGGCTCTCGCGCTATGTGGTGTTTTGCTGGGCTCTCCATAACATGGCCCTCCAGAGAGGTATGGACCTTGAAGAGGGTGAAGCACTAGATCAATGCAGTTTTAAAAAAAATATTCATGGGATGTGAGTGTCACTGGCTAGGCCAGCATTATTGCCCATCCCTAATTGCCTTGAGCTGAGTGGCTTGCTCGGCCATTTCAGAGGGCATTTAAGAGTAAACCACATTGCTGTGGGTCTGGAGTCATCAGGTAAGGATGGTAGATTTCCTTTCCTAAAGGGCATCAGTGAACCAGATGGGTTTTTACAACAATCGACAATGGTTTCATGATCATCATTAGACTGGCATTTTAATTCCAGATTTATTAATTGAATTCAAATTTCAGCATCTGCCCTGGTGGGATTCAAACCCATTTCCCCAAAGCCTGGGCTTCTGGATTACTAGTCCACTGACATTACCACTATGCCACTGCCTCCCCAGCTACCAGTTCATCAGAGGAGGAAGAGGAGGAGGAAGAACGGTGTCCAGGCCATGCAGGGAGGTGGCCAGGGCTTTCTCAGGAGTCAAAGCGCTCATCAGTATGGCGTGACT
Organism: Heterodontus francisci; assembly: GCF_036365525.1. Lineage (NCBI taxonomy): Eukaryota > Metazoa > Chordata > Chondrichthyes > Heterodontiformes > Heterodontidae > Heterodontus > Heterodontus francisci. The sequence goes on along the minus strand of NC_090385.1, from coordinate 37,145,968 downwards.
GCGAGGCACATCTGATCCAGGCACATTTCACCTGAGTGCAACTCACCCAACAGGACAGCATGCTCTGGTACTCACTTTGCTCTGATAGTGAGAACACATCCATGAAACACACAAATTTAAATAGTTCCATCTTTACTGGCAATTCATGGTACACATCTCTCCAGCAATTTCAGTATTCCCATTCAAAGACCATTGCTTCCCTTCACCACTTCTTCCCTCTTTTGCAGTTTTGTCATCAAATGGAAGCTCACAAGTCTGGATTCATGGCACAACTTCTCCAGTGTTCCTCAGTAGTGCTAGGGATTTGAGCGTTGCTCATGGGTCAGTAATATCCTGGGCATATATTTTCCCCAATGTTTAGGAGCATCAATTGCCCTCAGGCTGCTCAGCTGGTGGCTGCAGACATGGAGGCCTGTCATCCAGTTGTCACACTGCATCCACCTTGCCAGAAGGAAGAAGGTCATTCAACCTCTTGCAGCACTGCACCCAGGTCTTCCTCGTGACACTGCAGCTGCTCACTTGCTCAGCCACCTCCAGCCAGGCTTGCTTAGTCTGGCTGAGTGGCCCTCTCCTGCCACTCTCCAGGACCAAGATACCTTGATTATCTCTCACCACTTCCTGCATCACCTCAAAGACTGAACCTTGAGGCTGCCTTGCCATGGGTGTCTGGACTCTACCTTTTCTGTCCTTCGCTTCTCCCTGCCATTGCTTTTCAATATGCAGCCACAATAATGGCTTCCATCATGCCTTTAAATCTGGCTTGCACTTTCAGCCTCCTGCCTCCTTCCTGTGCCTACCACACCTAAGTGGCTGCCAAACCCACCCTCCAGCCAATTCGGGCCAACCTCTGGGAAAATCGCATCCCAGGACTCAGAGCAGGGTTGGGTCCTGGCAATGGATTCTAACATTGGGTTCCTGACCCTAAATGGAAAATACAATCCCGAGTTTCCAAATATTGAATTTATATCTCTTTATTTACTTATACCTTGCTATTTCCATCTTAATCTATTCCCCTCAATATTTTTAAATACTAGCATTTCATTTTCTGAAGCTAAATGTTCTTAATTTATCTAACCACTCCACCTTCATAACAAATTTATCTTCAGACAGAACAATCTCTTCTTCACCATTTCACACAAATGAAGTCCAGCAGGGCTAGATGCCAAAGCAAATTGTGCTCTAGTTAAGACATTATACAGAGTTAATGCCTTCATGGACTTAAAATCGATACCTCAGGCAATGCATACTTCAATGTTTTGTACGACTTATTAATTGCTCCTTCCTACATTGAAGTCTATATCAGTAAGTCCACTGTAATAATCACATCATACCACGTTGCACTTTTTTACAAATATTGATCCTCTGTTTGAGTCATCTTTGCAAATATCACTTGCTCCTATATTTGCACCAATATGCAGCATGTTACATTTGTCTACACTCTGTACTATGTGTCCTCAAAGTGTCAACTGGCCTCATCTGTCCTTTTAGAGATAAAAATTCCCAAGGTTTCATTCATAGAAGAGAACAAGAGTTTTTCTAGTGTTCTGGCCAACATTTATGCCTCAACCAGCAGCATCAAAACAAATTAACTGCTATTCATCTAAATAGTATTTTGGGACCTTCCTGTGCACAAATTGGCTGCCTCACTTGCCTACAAGACAGTAACTATACAATAAACGTAATTAATTGCCAATGAAACACTTAACAGCATCCTGAGGACAGGAAGAGCACTATATAAATTCAAGTTCTTTCTGTCTGACCAGCTACTAAAATAATTTCATTTTCACAACACTATTTGCTTTCCATATTACTTTCTATTACCAACAAATTTAGGAGTAATGAGAAGGATTAGTATACTACATTTTCTGCAGAACATCCCCAAAGATATCCCTGGTGATCTAGTGGGTGAAAAGACGGCCTGATGTAATTTTAAATGATAGACATTGTAAGATTGTGGATTCACTCCCTGCCTGTGCTGAGTTAGCTGATCTTAGTCAGGTAGCTGTTGGGACATTACAAATGACCTCAATATCTTTGGGCTAAGGAAAAGAAAAATTAACCAGGATTCCCACTCCTGATTACTTCCAAGTGACTCTGACTAGAATGTGAACAATAGATGAAACTGATCTTAACTATTACATCCTGCATAGTTGACTAGCTTATGACAGTCACTGTTTTGGTTTAGAATCACTTGGGTTAACAGCATCAAGAGAACCAGATCACAACAGGAATCAGGACCTTCAGGAGAAAAGGGTGAAGAGAATTATTGAGATAAAAATAACTTAGCAGTCAAAAATAATTCTATATCTGAATGCTAAATTGGACCTGAAATATTAATTCAAAAATCCTTTATGATACTCTGATACAAATCAGATTTTAATTTTATAATCAGTCTCTTCTGTTGTGCTATAAAGTTAAAGTGTTGCAGAGTGCCTTTGCAACAGGGAAATATTAAGTTCTATAATTGTTTGAAAGGCAAGAATGACAGTAACTGGAAATGCATGGATGATCATGAACAGAAGTAAACTTGTTGTACAAGTAATTGTATAGTATGTTCATCAAAAAGCACTGCAACAGCACATACTGAGCTAGATTTTACAACTTTGCTTTTGAAAAGCAACAAAGATCCGATTTGCATATGTCAAGTCACAGTAGTCATCTAGGTACCTTGGACAAATTCTGTATCAATGCCAGATTACAATCAGGCTTTTCCCTCTGTTGTGTCCCTTAGTTGTTTTTATCTCTTTGTGTCTCATGCCTGTGAAAGCAGCATAAAAAGGAAGAAAAATGGTTCTCTGTTAAAGGAATAACTCCATTTCTTTTGGGGGGTGGGGGGGGGGGGGGTGGTGGGGGGAGGTGGGAGAGAGATAGTTCACAAATATAAAGAACATTACAAAGCATTTTTCCACATATCATGTACAACCTACGCTATCATGGGACACTAGCTATTAATGACAGACAGACATAAGAACATAACTAGGAGCAGGAGTAGGCAATTCAGCCCCTCCAGCCTGCTCTGCCATTCAATACGATCATGGCTAATCTCATTTTGGCCTTAACTCCACTTTCCTGCCCATTCTCCATAAACCTTCAACCCATTACGAATTAAAAATCTGCCTAAGTCCTCCTTAAATTTACTCAATGTCCCGGCATCCACTGCACTCTGGGGTAGTGAATTCCACAGATTCATGACCCTTTGAGAGAAGTAATTTCTCCTCATCTCTGTTTTAAATCTGCTACCCCTTATCCTAAAACTATGATCTCTCGTTCTAGATTGCCCCACCAGAGGAAACATCCTCTCTACGTCTACTTTGTCAATCCCTCAATCATCTTATATATCTCAATTAGATTTCCTCTCATTCTTCTAAATTCTAGGGAGTAAAGGCCTAAATTGCACAATCACTCTTCATAAGACAAACCCCTCATCTCTGGAATCAATCTAGTGAACTTCCTCTGAACTGCCTCCAATGGAACTACATCCCTCCGCAAGTAAGGGGACCAAAACTGTACGCAATACTCCAGGTACGGTCTCACTAATGCCTTGTACAGTTGTAGCAATGCTTCCCTACTTTTATACTCAATTCCTTTAGCAATAAATGCCAAATCTCCATTTGCCTTCCTTATTACCTGCTGCACCTGTATACTAATTTTCTGCAATTCATGCACGAGGACACCCTGATCCCTCTGCGCCGAAGCACTCTGAAGTTTCTCTCCATTTAGATAATAATTTGCCTTTCTATTCTTCCGACCAAAATGGATAACCTCACATTTATCTACTTTAAACTCCATCTGCCAAATTTTGGCCCATTCACCGAACCTATCCATATCCGTTTGTAAATTTCTTTATTGCAACTTACTATCCCAGACACCTGTGATCATCATGTTTTTAAGTAGCAGAAGTTCCATGCTTTATCTATCAATATTGGTTTTCACTGGTTTTGGTACTTAACGTTTTTTGATGTTTTATTCAGAAGTGGAGCTAAGCACCAGTACATAATCCACGAGATTGCTGTGGATCAGACACCTTTGGCAGGATATTTCCCACAGAGGAGGCAGTGGCATACTGGTAACGTTGTTAGACTAGTAATCCAAAGCCCCAGGTTAATGTTCTGGGGACATGGGTTCAAATCCCACCACAGTAAATGGTGAAATCTGAATTCAATTAATAAATCTGGAATTAAAAGCTAGTCTAATGGTGACCATGAAACCATTGTCGATTGTCATAAAAATCCATCACTAATGACGTTCAGGGAAGGAAATCTGCTGTCTTTACCTACATGTGAATCCTGACCCACAGCAATGTGGTTGACTCTGAACGGCACTTAACTGTTGAGCAAGCCACTCAGTTGTATCAAACCGCTATGAAGTCTAAGTAAAGGAATGAAACTAGATGGACCACCCGACATCGACCTAGACACGGGAAATGACAACAACAAACCCAACCCTGTTGACCCTCCAAAGTCCTGCTTACTAACATCTGGGGCTTGTGCCAAAATTGAGAGAGCTGTCCCACAGACTGGTCAAGCAACAGCCTGACATAATCATACTCACGGAATCATACCTTATAGACAATGGCACCACTGTCATACTGTGGTATACATTTGGGAGGGAATTGCCCTGGGAGTCCTCAACATTGACCAGACGCCATGAAGTCTCATGGCATCAGGGGCAAGGAAACCTCCTGTTCAATACCCCTTGGCTGATGAATAAGTGCTTCTTCATGTTGAACACCACTTGGAAGAAGCACTGAGGGTAGCAAGGGCACAGAATGCACTCTGGGTGGGGCAATTCAATGCCCATCACCAAGAGTGGTTCTGTAGTACCACTACTGACTGAGCTGGTGGAGTCCTAAAGGACATAGCTGCTAGATTGGGTCTGTGGGCAGGTGGTGAGGGAACCAACAAGAGAGAAAAACCTACTTGACCACATCCTTGTCTGTCGCAGATGCATGTCCGTGTGAGTATTGGGAGGAGTGACTACTGCACAGTCCTTGTGGAGGTGAGATCCTGTCTTCAGATTGAGGATACCCACCATCGTGTTGTGTGGCACTATCACCATGCTAAATGGGATAGATTTCAAACATATCCAGCCACTCAAAACTGGGCATCCATGAGGCGCTGTGGGCCATCAGCAGAATTGTATTCAAGCACAGTCTGTCACCTTATGGCCCAGCATATCCCCCACTCTACCACCAAGCTGGGGGACAAACTTGATTCAATGAAGAATGCAGGAGGGCATACCAGGAGCAGCACCAGGCATATGGCATATGTAAAACTGAGGTGTCAGCCTGGTGAAGCTACAACACAGGACTACTTGCATGTCAAACAGCAGAAGCAGCATGCAATAGACAGGGCTAAGCGGTTCCACAATCAACAGATCAGATAGATCTAAGCTCTGCAATCCTATCACATCCAATTGTGAATAGTGGTGGACAAATAAACAACTGACAGGAGGCCACAAAAATCCCCATCCTCAACGATGGGGGTGCCCAGCACATCAGAGAAAAAGACAAGGCTGAAGCATTTGCATCCATCTTCAGCCAGCAGTGCCGAGTGGATGATCCATCTCAGCCTCCCCCTGAGGTCCCCAGCATCACAGATGCCAGTCTTCAGCCAATCCGCTTCACTCCATGTGATATCAAGAAATGACTGTAAGGCACTGGATACTGCAAAGGCTATGTGCCCTGACAAAGTTCTAGCAATTGCACTGAAGACTTGTGTGGCAGAACTAGCCATGCCCCTAGCCAAGCTGTTCCAGTACAGTTACAATACTGGCATCTACCCAGCAATGTGGAAAATTGCCCAGGTATGTCCTGTGCACAAAAAGCAGGACAAATTCAACCCAGCCAATTACCGCCCTATCAGTCAACTCTCAATCATCAGCAAAGTGATTGAAAGGGTCGTTAACAGTGCTTTCAAGCGGCACTTGAGAGCAATAACCTGCTCACTGATGCTCAGTTTGGGTTCCGCCAGGGCCACTCAGCTCCTGACTTCATTACAGCCTCGGTCCAAACATGGACAAAAGAGCTGAATTCCAGAGGTGATGTGAGAGTGACTGCCCTTGACATCAAGGCAGCATTTGACTGAGTATGGCATCAAGGAGCCCGAGCAAAATTGGAGTCAATGGGAATCAGGGTGAAAACTCTCCATTGGTTAGAGTCATACCTAGCACAAAGGATGATGGTTGTCGTTGTTGAATGTCAATCATCTTAGTCCCAGGACATTATTGCAGGAGTTCCTCAGGGTAGTGTCTTAGGCTCAACCATCTTCAGCCACTTCATCAATGACCTTTCCTCCATCATAAGGTCGGAAGTGGGGATGTTCGCTGATGATTGCATCATGTTCAGCACCATTCGTGATTCCTCAGATACTGAAGCAGCCCATGTCCATATGCAGCAAGACCTGGACATCCAGGCTTGGGCTGATAAATGGCATGCAACATTCACGCCATACAAGTGCCAGGCAATGACCATCTCCAACAAGAAAGAATCTAACCATCTCCCTTGATGTTCAATGGCATGACCGTCACTGAATCCCCCACTATCAACATCCTGGGGGTTACTATTGACCAGAAACTGAACTGGACCACCACATAAATGCTGTGGCTACAAGAGCAAGTCAGAGGCTTGGAATTCTGTTACAAGTAACTCAAGTCCTGTCTCCCCAATGCCTGTCCACCATCTACAAGGCACAATTCAGCAGTGTGATGGAATACTTTCCATTTTCCTGGATGGGTGCAGCAACAAAAACATTCAAGAAGCTCGAAATCATCCAGGACAAAGCAGCCTGCTTGATTGGCACCCCATCTTCCACCTTCAACATTCACTCCCTCCACCGACGACATACAGTGGCAGCAGTGTGTACCATCTACAAGATGCACTGCAGCAATTCACCAAGGCTCCTTTGACAGCACCTTCCAAACCTGTGACCTCTACTACCTTGAAGGACAAGAGTGAGCAGGAACAGAGGGACCTGGGGGTACATGTGCATCAATCTTTGAAGGTGGCAGGACATATTGAGAGAGTGGTCAGTCTAGCATAGGGGATCTTGGGCTTCATAAATAGAGACATTGAGTGCAAAAGCAGGGACGTTATGCAGGGGAGGTGGTGGCATTGTGGTAATGTCACTGCACTAGTAATCCAGAGGTCCAAGCTAATGCCAGTAGACATGGGTTCTAATGTCACCACAGCAGATGGTGAAATTTGAATTCAATTAATAAATCTGAAATGAAAAACTAGTCTAATGGTGACCATGCAACCATTTTCGATTGTAAAAATCCATCTGGCTCACTAATGTCCTTTAGGGAAAGAAATATGCCGTCCTTACCTGGTCTGGCCTACATATGACTCCAGATCCACAGAAATGTGGTTGACTCTTCATTTCTGAAATGGCCGAGAAAGCCACTCAAGCTCTCAAGGGCAAGTAGGGATTAGCAATTATTGCTGGCCTAACCAGCATTACCTGCATCCCACCCTGTGCCAGACAAAGGGTATCCCCCATGGCAAAAGTTGGTTCCACTAGAAAACCTCCCCCTGCCCCTCCACACCACAAGCGACCCCCTCCCTGCCTCGTCGGAGCCCAGTCGATTGTCACCGGCACATACCTACCTGTATTCCTGGGCCTCCTCGATGTTGGCAATCTTGGCTGGGTACAGTCCCAGTGGTGGCCACTACTACCGGTGGCGCTGCTAGGATTGAAGAGCTGCTGGCCCACTGATTGGCTGGCAGCTCTTGGAGGCAGGACTTCTCAAAGGGACGGAAATCCTGCATGAGACCAATTAAGAACCTGGGCCACGTAACGTTACAGTGTTTCTTCCAGGCCCGGCAGAGGTGGGCTCGCCACAGATTTTTTCTGCTGGTGGGCTGGGCCTCTGGCACAATCTAAAATCCTGGTCTATGACTCTAGGATGGGCTCCCAAAGCTGGAGGGCCAATAGGAGGCCGCCCAGGACTGAAGTAACAGCAGACTATCTTTTCAGGTCGAGAGAGAGAGGGCACCTCAAGATGCAGACGTCCTCGCTCCAACTTTTTAACTTTTAAATAAAAAATTGAATCATCATCCGGGCCACCAGTGTGGAAGGCTGAAGGTGAAGCCAGGCAGATGGGGATGGCCTCAGAGCCTTGCCTGGAGTACTGGCCTTGCGGTCTGCCACTGGGATGTCGCCTCCAGGCAGCTGGGCTGTTTCCCGATGCCTCGAGGGGCCTGGAGGCCGACTGAAAAATTCCAGTTGGGCTCTGACAATAGGCCTTAATAGGACTTTAACTGGTTCAATTGGCTACCAGCCACTTGGCAGGTAGCCATGTCACCACTGCCCCCTACCACCCTCCCCCCATCCCCCCGCCACCATTCTGCCTCTGGGAAAATGGCCCTGGGGCAGGATAGTGCTGGGAAACCAGCACGTGGCCGGTAATGCGAATTTTCGTGCCTACCTGCCTCCATGCTCGTCCCCATCAGAGACTAAAAGTCTTCCCCTTAGTATATACCACTCATTGACCCCGATACTCAAAGGGAGGGTCAGAGGATGCTGACAATGGCTGGAGAAAGTGTCAGGAATGGAATGCGAAAGTCCTGCTGAATTTAATGGTAGAACCTCATTGTAATTCTTTTCCTCCATTTCCCACCCAGCAATTGACCAAATTGACTGGCCAGCTGTGGGCAGGAAAAACAGCGGCAAAAGGTCACACGCAGGGACCTCTGGAGATAGTTCTGGACAATCTTGAGTGGGGGAAGGCCTGGAGATCTGGGCTTGAAATGGGAGAGATCTCAATCATGGTAGAAGGGGGAGAAAAGTTGTGATCAACAGAGGGAAGGCTAAAGTTCCAGGGGAAGCACTTCTGCTCCTCCTAGCCACAGAGAGTTGAAAAGGCACGTACCTTCTCGAGCCAGAAGCTCTTGCCTCTTTTTTTATTACTTCTGGGTTTCCCAAGCCCCGTGAAAATTGCATGGCAACTGTTAATTGCACTGTGGGATCCGGATTTAAATATGTCTATGAAGTGCCCCACCTCTCCACATCAGGACACTCTTAAGCCTCAAAAGTTGCTGCTGTGAATTTTGCAATGGGTGTGTACATGATGGGTTGGGGATGCATTCACTGTTTGAAAAAATATAAACCCACAACCCTCTCTGCTTACTGTGGCAGGGTTACTATCAAGGCATTATGTCTCCCAAATGTAATTTCTGTATTAAACTCTAACTTATCAAAGGTTATTGAGTAATCTCCATAATATTCTGCCATTTTTTATTTGTTTTTGGGATGTGGAGGACTCTAGCACAGCCACATTCCTAGTTGGCCTGAGAAGGAGATGGTAGATTACCACTTTGAATAACTGCAATACATGTGGTATGGTATTCCCAGAGTGGTGTCATAGGTAGTGAACGTCAGGATATTGAACCAGTGTTATGACCAGGTGAGAAAGGGGTCTAGGGGTTCCCTCTCAGCCTTTGCCTTGTTTAACCAACAGGGTTTAATTTTACAAACTCCATGTTTTTAGCTCCCCCTCAGTGAATCCTTGTTCACTGCTTTCCAATTGTAAGGCAAAGAAATCAATCAGACAGGTTTTCTAGAGATTTAAACAAGAAAGGTGGAAGTTTATTAACCTTAAACTCTAATTTGGTTAATGACTATGGATACGCGATGCAACCATGCTAGCATGCATACGCGATAAACACACACACAGATAGAGACAGAAAAAGTAGAAAGAATAAAGGGGAAAAGTTTGAGGCAGTAGCTGGGTTTCTATTTACAGTTCTTAGAGTTCGATGTAGAGTCTTGCCGTTTCATTGGGGCCCAGTGCAAGCTTTAAAACCTGTTTCGATGTCAGAGTCTTTTCTCTCTTGAGGTTTAAATGACTTCAGTGGATCTGGAGATTAGTGAAAGAGAGAGAACCAGACAGGAGAGAGGCTCTTGTTCCAAGTTCAGTTGCAATCTGCAGTCTGATCCAAGCTGTCCTGTGAGCAGTTCAAGCCAGCAGGTTAATCATGTGAGTCGCTTTTTTAACAAACTCCTGCATTTGTGGATTCCAAAGCTCTCAGTGGGGGGAGGGGGGAGGGGGGTGTTGTGCTGTCTCTTACACCAACAAGATGTGGATTACCGTTGCCCACACCAATCTCTGTTAATTGAATCAGTGAGCAATTCTTTTGTCTCTCCAAGCACTGTCTCTTAGTATGCAAATGTTTTTCCAGCCACTGCTGATCTCTTTAAACAAGTTATCTTTTCACTCCAGCAACAGTTTAAAATTGATGTTCATATGACAAAATTAATATGCCTCATTCTTGGCAGGTGGGGGTCTTCATAACAACCAGCAACAATGAAACAGTGCATGTGTACATGTCAGGATTGTGTGTAACTTGGAAGTGATGATAATCCCATGATTTGCTGCATTTGGCCTTCTTGTTTGACTGTGCAGCACAGTCATAGTAACTTTGGTGAGTTTCTGCAGTACATCCTGCAGAACTTGGAGGTTAGAGTGTTTTGATGACGCTATTGTTCCTGGTATTGCCTTAGTGGTGAGTTGCTATGGTGCATTCTGCTGTCATGCATGCTGTATCCACAACATTCTGTTGGTTGATCGGAGGGATATTGAATCCAGTGGCAGGGAACTGATTAATTGGAACACCAAAGCAAAATACTGTGGATGCTGAAAATCTGAAATAAAAACAGAAAATGCTGGAAATATTCAACAAGTCAGGCAGCACTTGTGGAGAGAAAAACATAGTTAACATTTCAGATTTGTGACTGTTCATCAGAACAGTCGGTGTTGCTAGCAAGGCCAGCATTTATTGCCCATTCTTAATTGCCCTTGAGAAGGTGGTGATGAGCTGCCTTCTTGAACCACTGCAGTCCATGTGGTGTAGGTCCATGCACAGAGCTGTTAGGGAGGGAGTTCCAGGTGTTTGACCCAGCAACACTGAAGGAATGGCAATAGTTTCAAGTCAGGATGGTGTATGACTTGGAGGGGAGCTTGCAGGTGGTGGTGTTCTCATGTGCCTTGTTCTTTTAGTTGGTCGAGGTCATGAGTTTGGAAGGTGCCATTGAAGGAGCCATGGCGAGTTGCCGCAGTTTTCCTCAAGCCTGTTCCATTATTAACGATTCAACTATTTCATCAGATATTAAAGAAACCTGACCCTGAATAGATTAATAAGTCATTTCAAAGTGAAATAGGTGATAAAAAATAAACTCTAGAAAACCAATAGGGAGAAAAGTGAAGAATATTGGAAACTTCACAATGTTAAAAGGGGAAAAAGAGAACTGGAAGTGAGCATAGTCATAGAAACCAAATACAAAAATAGTTATTTTTGGAATTTAAATTTCTGTTATTTAGATGTATTATAGTGCTATAATGTTCACAAGGCATGAGACTTGACAATATTCTTAATTGTCACAATGCAACTTTCTTGAAGATGGATTGCTATGTCATGATAGGATTAGAAAGTTTAACAAAAGATTAGTCTTTTGGTAAAGTACATGATAGAAAGGCCAGTGATAAAAGGATAAATTTAGTAGGATGTTACTGGAGAATAACACAAACAATATATGTTATGTTATTAGAAAATAGCAGTTGGGCTGGATTGAAATTTGAGCTGAAACACAATATTTGCATTCCAATATCATAAACTATTCATTGGAAATAACATTAACCTTGAAATTGTTAGCTGTTAAAACCTATGCGTATATTCAGACAGCACACTGCCTTTCAGGGATCGTTTAACTGAACAAATCATCAGGATAGCAGCAAAATATAGCATCTTGAAAATATGTTGAATCAGACTTTACACAGAAAGCATCAATTATATTTAGAATGCACTAGTTTTTCTCCCTGTATTCATGCCAATCTAGTCTGGAGACTGGTACAAGAGCAAAATCTGCAGATGCTGGAAATCTGATAAAAGCAGAAAATGCTGGAAATACTAAACAGCCCTGGCAGCATCTGTGGAGAGAGAAACAGAGTTAACACTTCAGGTCATAGACCAGAAACATTAACTCTGTTTCTCTCTCCACAGATGCTGCCAGACCTGCTGTGTATTTCCAGCATTATCTGTTTTTATTATAGTCTGGAGACTGCAGATAATCTGCTGCTCCACAAATACTGTAAAATGAAGAACAATCATGAATTGCAATTACAAAATTCTCAAAGAAATCACTTTTGTCAAGCTGAGTGCGGCCTCTGTTGGGGGATGACCTTAAGGAGGGGACAAGAAAACCAAGCTATGTAAACAACAAAAGCTGTAGGCTATCACTCTTAAAAGGGGCAGGTCTGCAAGAAACAAATCTGTCTTAAAAAGGAAACAAAAAGAAGTCTGCTTATGAAAACGAAAACTTGTAAAAAGTCCTATATTTATATATGAAAAAGCAGGATCATTAAGATAATGACTTTCAAATTTCCAGTTATAGATTGAAAAGCATTGGACAAAGCATCTGAATTTAAACTGTTTCGACAAAGATTGGAACTGTGTTTCCTGGATCAAGAAGTGAGCAAACCAGAGATACAAGCTATCAAGATTAGGATTGCACTGGGTAACGAGGGCTTCAACGGATCAATACACCAGGATCATCAGCTGAGGATCATAAGGACCCTAGCAAGCTATGGAAATTCCTGGAGCAGCAACTGAAGGTGAAGATAAATTTCCAAGTACATAGGCTTGACCTTATGACCTACCGGCAAAGGCAAAATGAGTTAATTGACCAGTTTATTGCAAGGTGCTGAGAGAAAGCTCAATATTATGACTTCGCAGATATTGAATTATCAGAATGGGTTATAGAGCTAGTAATCGCGTCTACCACAACAGAGGCCTTTCAAAGGCTCGAACAGAAGAAAGACCACACCATAGATGCACTACTCAGAGATGGAAGGGCATTTAAAGCCATTGTGGTTGGGTGTCAACAGTTACAGGCATTGGGGGTGGCTACACCAATTGGTATAGTAACCAAGGCACAGAAGTCTGCTAAGCCTTGTGGCAAATGTGGCCTGACGCACCCAATTCGCAGTTGCCTGGTGTACCAGGACCAGTGCAAAGCTTGTGGCATGCAATAACATTGGGCAAGGCAGTGCAGAAGGCCGAGCTCAAATATTGCACACAGCAATGGTGGCAGTTCATATGCAGAGGGAATGACTGTGAGACAGGATGGCAAATGCAACAAAAGGTATGACAACACACAATAAAAGCCCAAACAGGCACATCAGGTCAGCAGAAAGACAGATTGTCAGGAGGACATGGATAAAGGGTGCACTCGTCCAAACAGAGAGCAAGCATTTCACACTGTTAATTTGGATCAACATGTCAATGCTATTATGCAATCTGAGACAGTTGCCATGATTGGCATTGTATGTCCACGGAAGAGTGGCAAGCATAAGCTCAGAATAAAAATCGACACTGAAGCAAATGCAATTATTCTGCGCATCTGTATACTGAAAGACATGTACTTAAAGAAATGGGAATCTATGGTGCCTACAATGGTTCTCCAATCAAGTTCATTGGAATGATAACCTTGCAGTGCAGCTATGAAAGCTCCGAATAGGTACCCCAAATGTTTTATATTGTAGACACAACTAGACCAGCTGTCGCAGGACCTCCAGTATGCCAAGACTTAAGAATCGTCACAAGGTAAAGCTGGGTGTCGTCAGTGTACATGTGAAAACTAACACTGTGCTTTCGTAAGACAACACTGAGGGGCAGCATGTATATGAGAAATAGGAGGAAGCCAAGGATGGATCCTTGAGGGAAGACCAGAGGTAATGGTACGGGAACAGGAAGATCATTGTGAAAAGATGCAAGTCTTCAATAGTAGAGAGTGGAGGCTGTAATATTACTTGTCCCTTTGGTATGTGTACTTCTGTAAGATTCACAGGACTGCAAGTAATATCCAAAGAGTACAGACACGATGGGCCAAATGGGTGTCAACAGTTTAATTGACATAGCCATGATTGTCCATCAGCAGTGCCTGCGGGACTAATGAAGGGATGTCTGTGTGATGTTTGCCCTGTGATCCTATCTGATGTGTTTAGTTTCAGTCGGATTGTTGTGCAGCTGGAATGTCTTGCTCTGGCACATCGCAGGTCTCCCACAATCTGTCCTTCGTAAACTCGAGGTCATCCAAAACTGCTGCCAGTGTCTTAACTCGCACCAAGTCCTGTTCACTTATCACCCCTCGCTCGCTTGACATAAACTGGCCCTGGTCAAGAATTGTCTTGACTTTAAAATTCTCATCCTTGTTTTCAAATCCCTCCATGGCCTCACCGCTCTCTATTTCTGGAATCTTCTCCAGCCCCACAACCCTCTGAGATATCTGTGGTCCTCTAATTCTGGCCTCTTGAGCTTCCCCAATTTTAATCACTCCAACATCGGTGGCTGTGTCTTCAGTTGCCTAGGCGCTAAGCTCTGGAATACACTCCCAACACCTCTCTGCCTCTCTATGTCGCTTTCCTCCTTTAAGACACTCCTTAAAACCTACCTCTTTGACCAAGCTTTTGGTCATCTGACTTAATATCTCCTTATGTGGCTCGGAGTCATGTTTTATTTTATAATGCCCCTCTGTAGCACCTTAGGATGTTTTATTACATGAAAGGTGATCGATAAATATAAATTATTATTATAATGTACAGCCATTCAACAAATGGACACACATATTGAGTATTGCAAGTCTTATGAAGTTGTAGATGTCCTCTACATACACATTAAGTGAAACCTATGGCAAATCTATCATGGAAGTGCATTTTTTCCCCTCTGTTTAAAAACTAAAGTGGGGGGGTTGGTGGCTGCTGTGTATCTTTAAGGCAGAGAGAGAAGCTTTTAGATTCTCTGGGCACAGTGTGCCAGCAGCAAGCCTGTTTCCTAGGCAATAGCAGGAGAGAAGAGGCCACTTGCTGCATTGTATCAGTTGATGTGTGTAAAGACCGGCTAGAACCAGTTTGATCTGGAGACCAGCAAAGCATTCTCACCGAAGAAAGGCTCTTTCTTTCTTAGTAGAAAAACCTACATTGATCTACAGGCTGCGTATTGCCTAAGGTGGAAACAAAACCCCAGAAAGGAAATCTTTGTATTGTTGTAGGTAGCAAATTCCTTTTCACTTCCAATCTCTAAGAAGTCTTTACCTCAGCAGTGACTTTCTGTTGCATTTTTGTGTTTCTGAGAGTTCTGGAATTCTCAGTAAAGTTTTTACTGATAGATGGCCAATTTAAAAATCCAATTAGACCTGTTGCTATTCTCCTTGTAGAAAGAACTGTGTGATGCCTGCTGCAACCAAATTGCCTTGAACGCCTATCCACTAAAGACTGTTCGTCGAATTCGCCTGGAGACTTCAAGTGGCATCTGACTGTTCGGCTCTAGGACACCTCACCAAACTGGGAATGTAACCCACAAAGACTTACAACCCAGTTATTTATTTATTCCTAAGAAACAGCTCTAATTTTATTGAAACCGGTTAACCATTGGTTTTTGAATGTATGTGTGTGTGTGCATGAAGTTTAGGAGAATAAGAAGTTATAAGGTCTTTAGACATAGACTTATCTCAATATTGTTTAAGATTTAGTTTATTAATAAATAGTTAATTTGTTGTTGTTTAAAGATACGTGGTTTGGTCTGTTTTATTCGGGGGGGGGGTTAATAAAGTGTTTAATTTGGCTAATTTCCTGTAGGGAGGAAAACTTTATTAATATGTGGAGTAATGGGACTGAATTGACAGTGCATTACTCCCACCTCGGTTGTAACATTATGGAGGACAATATTGAAGATCTTTTCAAACACTTTCAGAACCCAATATTTGACATTTTTGAGCTCCAGACATCAACTATAAACAATAACTGAGCAACACTATTACACTATTAGGAGCATTAAACTGAACAAGCAGAAATGATAAAATTGGTAATGTATATCGGTGAACTGTTGCAAGCTAATTTTGCAACTTGATTGTCAGGTTGCACATTCAAACATTTTAATGCACATATGAAGCAGATACTTTAGTGCTGTTCATAGAAAACAAACTAATTGTGTCGTCATATTACATAGAATTGCAAAGAACATAAAGCACATTGTTATGGACAGGTGGGAAATGGTGAGGGCGACTTCCTCTTTTCACCTCTCAACTGACCACAGATAGTTTTTTTGTTAAAAATTGTGTTTTAGTCCCTGAGTGTTTTAAGGGTCAAATAAACAAACAACAGGTTTTCTCGTAGGTTTAAAAAGAAAGATAACTATTTATTAAACAATATCCGAAAATATGGGCGAACTCACCCATTCACACAGGCACACACATGCACACACACAAGAAAATATCTAGATTAGAGGATAGCATGCATTTAAATCTGATTGTTGTAAAAAGATTGTTGTCTTTGAAACCTTGGTTTTCCGGGAGGAATTTTTAACAGCGTTACAGACCTGATGCTCCTTGTCTGGGCCACTGAAGCGTTGCAGATTCCTTTGTTTAAGACTCAGTCAAAGCCAATGGAGAATCTTGTTAAAATTTCTCCGTTGGGGAGTTTTAAAGGTCACCTTTGGAGTCTATGCCTCGGTAGTTTAGAGATGTTTCAGGCAGGGTCTTAGTCTTGGCTGGAATGGATATCTCAGCTTCCTCACTGGCTGGTTTTCTTTCTCTCTCTCTCTTTCTCAGAGAAATCTGTTTTTTTAAGACGAACCCTTAGCAGACTGGGTTTTGGTCAGGTGACCATAGATGCTCTCCCCTGGTGTGTCCATTCAATGTCTTTGAATATGGGGCCATTGTTGCACAATGGGGTTGGAATGTGGCATATCTCGATAAAGTGGTATTATTTCCCACCTATTATCTTGGCTTTGCATCCAGATTCGTTTTGTCTGCAACAGTGTTTGTCAGCCCAATTCTTGAAGATAGGAGCCATGTAGCATTGAATGGCCTGTTTAACATTTTAATTTGTCTTCCCCAGAACTAATCCAGATGTGATGATGCATTTAGTCTCCAACAGTCATAATGTAGATTTGCAGTCCGGGGCGGTGGGGGGTTTGGGGGGTGGGGGGAGACCATCTGACCTTTTACTTCATCATGCCTGCAGCAAAATGTGTCCATTTTTTAGAGTTTAATTCACCAGTTCATTTTTACAGTTCATAATTGCTCCAGTTCACTTTAGTTCATAATTGTTCCTTTTGTGAGCATGACAATAGATACAGGCCATTCATCCCTATCAGTTCATTCCACTATTTATGTTCTACTTGAGCACCCCCCCATCCATCTAACATTATCAGCGTAATCCTCTATTCCCTTTTCCCTTATTTTCTTATGTAGCTTCCCCTTAAATTCATATGTAAGATTCACCTCAACCATTCCCTGTGGTAGCAATTTCCACATTCTCACTACTTTCTAATTAAAGAGGTTTTTTCTGAATTCCCGATTTGATTTCTTGGTGATTATCTCACATGAGTGGTCAAGGTAAGAATATGCATCTTTGAATGCCATATCCTATGAATTGCACCAGTAATCTCAGCCATTGCTTACATCACCACATGCCCATCACTCACCTACCAACAATCTCTATCAACCAGGCTTCATACATAATGTTCATATTGTCATGAAGACCCCCACCTACCAAGGATGAGGCATATTATTTTCATCATATGTACATTAATTTTAAACTGTTGCTGGAGTGAAGAAATAACTTGTTTGAAAAGAGATCACCAGACACTTGGCTGGAGGTCATTTGCATACTAAAAGACAGTGCTTGGAGAGACAAAAGAATTGCTCACTGATTCAATTAACAGAGCTTGAGCTTGAGATCCACATCTTGTCAGGGTGGGAGACAGCACTACACCCCCTCACCAAGAGCTTTGAAATCCACAAATACAGGAGTGGTTAAGCCAGCTGGTCACATGACTAACCAGCTGGTCCAGGCTTTTTGATCTAGAGACAGGACTGTTTGGGCAGACTGCAGATTGTAACTGAACCTGGAACAAGAAAGTCTCTCTCCTGGCTGGCTCTCTCTCACTTTCTCATAAGCCTTCGGACCAATGGAAGACACGTAAACATCAAGAGAGAAAAGACTCCTACATCAAAACAAGTTAAAGCGTGCACTGGGCCCCAACGAATTGCAAGACTTACTGGTAACCAAAGACTCCATGTTGAACTTAAAGGACCGTAAATAACGACCAGATATTGCCTTAAACTTTTCCCCATTATTCCTTCTACTTTTGCTGTCTCTATCTGCGTGCGTATTTATCACGTATGCATGCTAGCGTGGTCACGTCACATGTTCATTTTCGTTAACTGAAATAGAGTTTAAGATTAATAAACTTCCACCTTTCTTGTTTAAATCTAAGAAAACATGTTTTGACTGATTTCTTTGCCTTGCAATTGGAAAGCGGTGAACAAGGATTCACTGAAGGGGAGCTAAAACATGGTGTTTTAAAAAACAATTAAACCCTGTTACGGTTAAACCAGGCAAAGGCTGAGAGGGAACCCCTATTCCCCTGTCTCATCTGGTCGTAACAATATGCTTCACCTCATCCTCACACGCATAGCACTCATGCAACATCTCACAGCTTGCACACACTGTCAGCTATTGAACCAGGACAGCCACATCTCCCAAACAGATTGAATGACACTCATGGACACACTACCTTCTCTCCTGCAGGAAAACATGGCACACAACCAGAGGCAGAAGGAGCTAACCAAAGGGAGACAGGAGCTTCTGGATATCCTACCCCTCATGAAAGAAATAGTTATGTCCATTATTGGAATGCCCATTGCTTAGACTGTGACCAGCGATGGGACTGAAACCATGCAAAATGATGGTATCCTCATACCTAATCTTCTTTTTCACATTCCACTTACCCCTCATCCCACATTCTCTGTATGGCTTTAATGACAAATATCACTACTTCCAGTGATTTGTGTCTTTGTACTCCCAGATCCTCTTGCTCCTCAATCCATTAGATTCTTATTTTCCAAGTAATATATGACCTCCATATATGTCTTTAAAAAACTAATACCTGATACTTATCTATGTTGAAATTAATTTGCCAATTATATGCCTATTCTGCAAGTTTATCAATATAAGCTTTAAAGAGAATACTTTCTGTCCATGGTGCTGAAAACAAGTGCAGAGGTGAATGATGACTAGCCACATCATATTTGATTTCACAAATATGATGTGGCTTTTCATTTTATATTTTAAAATAATAAGTTTATATTCTTTCCACCTTTATATGAAGTGTTAAATAAATGCAACATAATCTATTTTTGGCTATTTTGCTATTTCTTGCCATGCTTTTACAGTGTGCTTTAGGAACAATAAGATTTATAAAGTTGTTTTTTGCTAATTTTCTGCTGTTTTGATTCAATTTAACAATTCTTTGTTATTATTGCATATTTTATATGTAAAAATTGTAATTGAAATAGAGAATCTTTGTTGCATATTTCTGAAAATATATTCTAAAGTGACTATAATGTAATTATTGTGAGAATAATCCCTTTATCAAAGCCTTTCCAAAGAGTGACCTAGACAGGATTATTTCAGGGTGACAGTTGTGGAGTTTGGTATATTATTTTCAATAACTTGATACTGGGTTTTAAATATCTATTAGTATTACATATCAAGTGTGTTATCTAGATTTGGATTTCTATCTGTCAAGCTGTTGTAGGGTGGCTGCAGATGAAATTTGAGATTTTTCCAATTAAAGAAATACTAATATGATCACTAAATCATGAAATGCTAGACAAGGGCTGCCATATAATGAGGCAGCCTAAGTTCAAATATACAGTATCTTATGATTCTTTTTTCTAGAGGACAAAATTGTATCCCCCATTTATTTCTACTCCTAATCTGCTCAAATGTGAGATGAGCAAGACCAACCAATAATCACTCTCACTAATTTCCCTTCCCCTTCAGAAAGTTCCTCATTTCACAAATGTGTCTCCCCCAGGTAATTGCCAACAAGTGTGTGACAGTGATCTCGATTAATGACTTCTCTGATTTTTATTACATTCTATTTATAGGAGCATCTCCATTCTGCTTAGTGCTGTCTCTTACACCTTGACTGAGATTGGGAATTCACCTTGTGGAGAGTTATGGGCCTGTAGGCATCAGTTTAATTCATCAACATGAGAAATTATTATTTTTAAAAAACTAAATGATAAAACAGAAGACCAGGCTAATAACTTGTGACATGTCCTGTGATATGGAAACAGATTGGAAAGGGCCTTAGGCAAATTTTAAAATGATAAAAAAATTAATAACCTCTCAGGAGTTTCAGCTAGTTTTAAGAATTATGCATATGCTAGTAGTCTGTAGCCTTGCTGGGAAAGTGTCATGAAAATAGCACTTATATAAGCTGCAATCATATTCATTTGCGCATATGAAATTTCTCATCAGCAGTACATGTGGAAAGTTAACCAAACCCATTTGAGTTGAAAAACATGCCATTATGTTTCCTGATTCTTCTTAATAGTGCAGTTTTCTGGGATCTTCCAGCAACTATATATTGCTCAAAAAGTTAATGTGCATATCCATCCATGAGAGCAACTTTCGTGTGTATAATGAAAGAGGCTTGAGAGATTTTGGTTGCAAAAAGATCCTCCCACAATAGATGAACAAGAGTTTTCAGTATTTCTTCATGAAGTATTCTCTGGGGACACAAAAGATTCTCTTGATTCTGAGGACAGGGAGACATGCAGGTGTTGAAGTTTGGCAGGGTATGCATTTAATTGACACCAATTAGAAGTACCTTTTTCATGAGCTTTGATGATATGCCCTTGCAGTGGTGACACTCATTCCCAACTGGGCCAGAGATGCCCCATGCTGTGAGCATAATTGCTGCCAGCATAAAACTGATAATAGTGCTCTCTAGTGGCTAGTAGCATTCTTCAAATGAAGGTTATCTGTTCACTGGTTTGGCCTTAATAGGTAATAGATTGTTTTCTGTCCACAGCACAGCCATTTGTGTAAAATAAAAAACTACACTGTTGCCTGATACTAGACAAATATGCACAGTTATTTGATTGGCCCAGAATTTGCTGAAAAAAACGGCATGTGAATGACACACACCTTTATTAATGTGCAAATCAACCACTTTTGACAAGGAGGAGATACCCCATGAATTATGATCTTGCCCTTAACCTCCCTGTATCACTAAGTTGCCACATTGCCCATTAGGCTTGCCACAGAAAGTTTTGTCTGGTAATTAACAGTGTAAGTACCCATCCAACGACATGATAATTGTTACTGATTGCTAGTCAACCTCTCTTGCCTGGAAAGTGAACAATGAAAAGTGTTGAATCTTATTCCTTCAGGTTGTGAATTGTTGGAGATTTTAAAAATGGAATTTTCTTTCTTATTTTTCCTTTCTGTCTCTTTTCTCTCTCAATTCAATTTACTTTCCCTCTCTTTATTTCTCTTTCTGTATCTGATTTGGCATTGAATTCATCTACCCGAATTTGCCCTCCTTCTCAGTCCTTCCTCTGTTTATTTCTCAATCCTTTAATCTCATTGGTTAAGGAACTATACTGTTTGTTCTGTTGTTCACCAAAATTCCAGATGCCTATTACCCTCGTCAAGCTCACACTTCCAGCAACTTTTGAGAAAAAAAAATAAATTATAAGCATCCATGACCAAGTCCAAATAAGAGAACATGCTGTGAGATGCCCCTGCTCCAGCAAAGTCTGTACCAATGCGTATAGTTAGGGAACCACAATATTTGTAATTTAGCACATCTGAAATATGAACAAGTAAAATCAATGATATTGGTAATTTATATAATGGCTGGATGGAACAACAATACTATACATATTTGATTGATGCCAATTGAATATGTTCATTATAGTTGTATTTTTGTGTAGTCGTCACATAGACACAACTACGAGGAACAGCAAAGGTGCAGTAGCCATGTATAGTGATCAGTACTGTTGTGATGAAGGAAGTTCTGGGGCATTCTGGTTCAAAGTGCGCAGGAATTTTTTCCCTTACTTTTGTGGTTGGCATGTTATTGCTGTTTGCCATATTTGGTATGATGTGTTTACTGTGTGCAATAGAATGTTATGATATCTGCCTTTGGAACTGGAATAATGATAATGGGGCTAGATATAGCAGGATGGTCCTGCTGTTATGGAAACTAACCATGGGGGGCGAGGGGGAGGGGCGGCAGTTGCTCAGGTCACTATGTGTGTGTCATTTTAAATGTGCTCATGAAGACTTTCTGTTGTCAGTATTTCTAGTGTAATCTGTTCAAAAGAACAAGTACCTCTATTTATTCAAGGTAATATAATGGCAGTAGAGAAAAATAACACAGCTATCAGTAAGACAGAAATAGAATTCATGCAGATGGAGATGAGGTGTGAAAAAGGATCAATCACTCGACTAGGGGAAGTCTACAGATCACCTAATCATGGAAGGGAGGCTGAGGAAGAAAAATGCAAACAAATTAGGGAAATGAGTAACATACAGTGTGGCTTTTGAGCAAAGTGATCCACCATTTACATGCTGTTCTCCCTTCGCCAGCTACAGGAGAAATGCCAATGCCATGAACAACAGATGCCCCTCTAAGTTGCTTTCATTGATCTCACCAAAGCCTTTGACCTCGTCAGCAGATGTGGTCTCTTCAGACTACTAGAAAAGATTTGGATGCCCACCAAAGCCAGTAAGTATCATCACCTCATTCCATGACAATATGAAAGGCACAATTCAGCATAGCGGCGCCTCATCAGACCCCTTTACAATCCTGAGTGGCGTGAAACAGGGCTGTGTTCTCGCACCTACACTGTTCGGGATCTTCTTCTCCCTGCTGCTCTCACATGCGTTCAAGTCTTCAGAAGAAGGAATTTCCCTCCACAGAAGATCAGGTGGCAGGTTGTTCAACCTTGCCCATCTAAAAGCGAAGACCAAAGTAAGGAAATTCCTCATTAGGAAACTCCTCTTTGCTGACAATGCTGCATTAATATCTCACACTGAAGAGTGTCTGCAGAGACTCATCGACAGGTTTGCGGCTGCCTGCAATGAATTTGGCCTAACCATCAGTCTCAAGAAAACAAACATCATGGGACAGGACGTCAGAAATGCTCCATCCATCAATATCGGTGACCACACTCTGGAAGTGGTTCAAGAGTTCACCTACCTAGGCTCAACTATCACCAGTAACCTGTCTCTCGATGCAGAATTAAACAAGCACATGGGAAAGGCTTCCTCTGCTATGTCCAGACTGGCCAAGAGAGTGTGGGAAAATGGCGCACTGACACGGAACACAAAAGTCCAAGTGTATCAAGTCTGTGTCCTCAGTACCTTGCTCTACGGCAGCGAGGCCTGGACAATGTACGTCAGCCAAGAGCGACGTCTCAATTCATTCCATCTTCGCTGCCTCCGGAGAATCCTTGGCATCAGGTGGCAGGACCGTATCCCCAAAACAGTAGTCTTCGAGGCAGCCAACATCCCCAGCATATACACCCTACTAAGCCAGCGGCGCCTGAGATGGCTTGGCCATGTGAGCCGCATGGCAGGATCCCCAAGGACACAATGTACAGTGAGCTCATCACTGGTACCAGACCCACCGGCCGTCCATGTCTCCGCTTTAAAGACATCTGCAAATGCGACATGATGTCCTGCGACATAGATCACAAGTCGTGGGAGTCAGTTGCCAGCGATCGCCAGAGCTGGCGGGCAACCATAAAGGCGGGGCTAAGGCGTGGCGAGTCGAAGAGGCTTAGCAGTTGGCAGGAAAAAAGGCAGAAGCGCATGGAGAGAGCCAACTGTGTAACAGCCCTGACAACCAATTTTATCTGCAGTGCCTGTGGAAGAGTCTGTCACTCTACAATTGGCCTTTATAACCACCCAAGGCGCTGCTTCACAAACCACTGACCACCTCCAGGTGCTTACCCATTGTCTCTCGAGGCAAGGAGGCCAAAGAAGAAGAAGACTATAACAATAACAACAACTTATAATTATAAAGTGCCTTTAATGTAATAAAACGTCCCAAGATGCTTTCCAGATATATTGTAAAACCAAGTATGACACAGAGCCACAAATGTAGGCATTAGGTCAGATGATCAAAAGCTTGATCAAAGAGGTAGGTTTTAAGGAGTATCTTAAAGGAGGAAAGGGAGGTGGTGAGATGGAGAGGTATAGGGAGGGTATTCCAGAGCTTGGAGCCTAGGCAACTGAAGATGCAGCCACCAATGGTGGAGTGATTAAAATCAGGGATGCACAAGAGGCCAGAATTAGAGGACTGCAGATATCTTGGAGGGTTGTGGGGCTAGAAGATATTACAGAGATAGATACAAAGAATATTTATCATGGGAGATTTCAACTACTACAAAATGAATTGGCCCAAAGAGGTAGGTGAAGCGGATATGGGAATGGAGGACTTGACTCCTTTCTAATCCAGTATATAAGAGGCCCATTGAGGGAGGGTTCACTACTGGATCTAGCAATGGGGAATGAATCAGAGCAGATAAGAGAAGTAAATGTCAGGGAACATCTTGGCAATAGTGACCATAATAGGTTAATAATTGAGAAGGGCATAAGCATGACAAAGACAAAGGTAATAGACTGGAGAAAAGCTGATGGTGAGGGGCTGAGAATAGAACTTGGGGAAAATAAAATGGACAGCAATATTGGAAAACAATGATATAGAACAGTCATAGGAAACATTTATAAGAGTGTTCAACAGAGGCTTGGAATAATATAGTCTGAGAAAAAATAGAGATAAATTAGATGAGGAAAAGCTGTTCCTATTAACAAATGGAACAAGGACTAGGGGATGCAGATTGAAATGTTTTGGGCAAAAGTGGCAGGGGGAATGTGAGGAGGCACATTTTTATGCAGCGGGTGATAATGACTTGGATTTCTCCGCCCACAAGGGTGATGGAAGCGAAAAAGATTAATGGCTTCAAGAGGAAGTTGGATGGCCACCTGAGAGAAATAGACTTGCAGGGCAACAGGGATCGAGCCAGGGACTGGGACTGACGCATAGCTCCATGCAGAGCCACCATGGCTTCGATGGGCTAAATGGTCTCCTTCCATGCCATTAATGACTCTATGATTCTATAACAAAGGGATCTGGGAGTAGAAAAACACAAATCACCAGAAAGCAGGTAAATAAGCCTACAGCAAAAGCAAACCAAGTGCTCGGGCTTATTTCTACAGGGTTAAAATTGAAAAGTAGAGGGCCTGAATTTTATTCAGGTGCCGTGCTCTGCGGCAATGCCCTTTGAACTTGGTGGCATGCCTGCATTCAGCGGCCACTGCCAAACCCCGCGATATTGCACACGGGGGGCTCATTAGCATCACTGCGATGCGCCGCCCCCTCCCCCCCCCAAATTACGTGGGGAGAGGTGGGACATCCGGCCCAGTGAGGAACCTTTTGACAGCTGTGCAGCAGGTGTTGGGGCTCTATTTAAAATGCCCCAGCACCTGCTTCCGGACAGCTGACAAAGAAATACTTACCTCATTGCGGTAGAGTGGGGCTGCTGTCAATCTGGCAGCAAAGCAGAATGTGCTGGAGAAACTCATCAGGTCAGGCAGCATCTGTGGAGAGAGAAGCAGAGTTACTTTCAGGTCTGTGACAGATGCTGCCTGACCTGATAAGTTACCCCAGCACTTTCTGCTTTGCAGCCACATACTTATCCTGTGTCCCAGTGTCCTGCGATGTTGCGATCCTCTTCTTCCCCTCAATTGTAACATTGCTTCTGGAAGGTGTGCCACACCTGGGTGAATAATCATAATTTTGCACATTCCAGGACGTGAGACTTAAATGTACCATAAAAGGCAAATACACAAGACTGAGATTGAGTGAGAACAGCGGTGTTTAAAAAGTGCAGCGACAGCGGGAAAGAAGGAGACTGAGTGAGACCAGCGGTGTTTAAAAAGTGCAGCGGCAGCGCGCCTGAGTTTTGAAAGGGGAAGCCAACAGTGACATCACAGGAGAGCTGCAAGGTGATTGGTTGGTGAGTAGCAGCTGTTAGAATATCTTAAAAAAATAAGGGGTAATTTTTTTTGTTGAAAATAAAACCTCTGAAGATAAGGTGAGGACGACTAAAGTGTTTTTTTAAAGAATTTTAGATTGAAGTGGGTAGAACAAGGCCCCTAGTATAATTAGTATTTTTTAATTCAGGGAGTAACTAATTAATCTAAGGGTAAGTCATGGCAGGAGAGCTCAGCCCCATGATATGCTCCTCCTGCGCTATGTGGGAAATCAGGGACGCTTCCAGTGTCCCTGACGACCATGTGTGCAGGAAATGTATCCATCTGCAGCTACTGACTACCCGTATCACGGAGCTGGAGCTGCGGGTGGATTCACTGTGGAGCGTCTGCGATACTGAGGACGTCGTGGATAGTACGTTTAGTGAGGTGGTCACACCGCAGGTAATGGCTGCACAGGCAGAAAAGAGATGCGTGACCACCAGACGGAGTAGTAGGCGCATGCAGGTAGTGCAGGAGTCCCCTGTGGCCAACCCCCTCTCAAATAGATATACCGCTTTGGGTACTGTTGGGGGGGATGACCTCCCAGGGGAAAGCAGCAACAGCCAAGTTCGTGGCACCACGGAGGGCTCTGCTGCACAGCAGGGGAGGAAAAGGGTTGGAAGAGCTATAGTGATAGGGGATTCTATCATAAGGGGTGCAGATAGGCGTTTCTGTAGCCGCAAACGAGACTCCAGGATGGTATGTTGCCTCCCTGGTGCGAGGGTCAAGGATGTCTCGGAACGGCTGCAGGACATTCTGAAAGGGGAGGGTGAGCCGCCAGAGGTCGTGGTCCATATTGGTACGAACGACATAGGCAGGAAAAGAGATGAGGTCCTGCAAAGTGAATATAGGGAGTTAGGCAGAAGGTTAAAAAGCAGGACCTCTAGGGTTGTAATCTCAGGATTACTCCCTGTGCCACGTACTAGTGAGGGTAGGAACAGGAGAATTAGGCAAATGAATGCGTGGCTGAAGAGCTGGTGTAGGTGGAAGGGCTTCAGCTACTTGGATCATTGGGATCTCTTCTGGTGCAGAGGTGACCTGTCCAAGAAGGACGGGTTGCATCTAAACTGGAGGGGGACCAATATCCTTGTGGGGAGGTTTGCGAGCACTACTCAGGAGGGTTTAAACTAGTCTTGCAGGGGTTAGGACCCAAAGTAGTAGTCTCTCAGATGAGATAGTTGAGGCAAATGTAGAGGTTAAAGCAAGCAAGTCCAGTAGGCAGGCCGGACAGGGGCAGGACAGGGAGCGTGGAAGGTCTGGTAGGCTAAACTGCATTTACTTTAATGCAAGAAGCCTTACAAGTAAGGCAGATGAACTCAGAGCATGGATTGGTACATGGGATTGTGATATTACTGCTATGACGGAAACGTAGTTGAGGGATGGGCAGGACTGGCAGCTCAATGTTCCGGGGTACCGATCCTTCCGGCGTGACAGAGGTGGAGGTAAGAGAGGAGGGGGATTTGCACTATTGATTAGGGAGGACATCACAGCAGTACTTAGAGAGGATATCCCGGGGGGAATGTCCAGCGAGGCCATATGGGTAGAACTTAGAAATAAGAAAGGGGTGATCACTTTGATGGGATTATACTATAGGCTCCCCAATAGTCAGAGAGAAGTGGAGGAGCATATATGTAGGGAAATCACAGATAGGTGGAGGAATTATAGGGTTGTAATAGGAGGTGATTTTAACTTCCCTAATATTGACTGGGACTGCCTTCGTGCTAAGGGATCAGATGGGGAAGAATTTAAGTGTGTCCAGGATAGTTTCCTGAAGCAGTATGTGGAAAGCCCTACTAGAGAAAGGACTACACTCGACCTCCTCTTCGGAAATGAGGATGGGCAGGTGGTTGATGTGTCAGTGGGAGAACACTTTGGGACCAGTGACCATAACTCTATTAACTTCAAGATAGTTATGGAAAAGGATAGGACTGGTCCTCAGGTTGAAGTGCTAAATTGGGGGAAGGCTAATTTTGATGGCATCAGACAGGAACTCTCAAAAGTTGAATGGGAGAGGATGTTTACAGGTAAAGGGACGTCTGGCAAGTGGGAGGCTTTTAAATGTGAGATAGGAAGAGTTC
The DNA here is from genome assembly GCF_036365525.1 of Heterodontus francisci. Taxonomy (NCBI): domain Eukaryota; kingdom Metazoa; phylum Chordata; class Chondrichthyes; order Heterodontiformes; family Heterodontidae; genus Heterodontus; species Heterodontus francisci. The sequence goes on along the minus strand of NC_090385.1, from coordinate 37,117,988 downwards.
AGGGCCGGAATGTTCCTGTTAGATGGAAGGTCAAGGCTGGCAAGTTTAAGGAACCTTGGTTGATGAGAGATATTGAGGGTCTGGTCAGGACAAAGAAGGAGGCATATGTCAGGTATAGGCAGCAGGGATCGAGTGAGTCTCTCGAGGAGTATAGGGGATGTAGTACCACAATTAAGAAGGAAATTAGGAGGGCAAAAAGGGGCCATGAAATTTCCATGGCAGATAAGATAAAGGAGAATCCTAAAAGATTCTGTAAGTATATTAAGAGTAAAAGGGTAGCTCGGGAGAGAGTAGGTCCCCTTAAAGATCAGTGTGGCAATCTTTGTGTGGAGCCACGGGAAATGGGCGAGGTCTTAAAGGAATATTTCTCATCCGTATTTACCGTGGAGAAGGTCATGGAAGCTAATGAGTTCAAGGGAGGGAACACCGATATCCTGGAGCATATCAACATTACAAAGGAGGAGGTGTTGGAGGTTTTGAAGCGCATTATGGTGGATAAATCCCCAGGGCCTGACCAGGTGTATCCGAGGATGCTATGGGAAGCAAGGGAGGAGATTGCTGGGGCCGTGGCAGAGATTTTTGTATCATCGTTAGCCACGGGTGAGGTACCGGAGGACTGGAGGATAGCTAATGTTGTGCCTTTATTTAAGAAGGGCAGCAGGGATAAGCCAAGGAACTACAGGCCTGTGAGCCTTACATCAGTGGTGGGAAAGTTATTGGAAGGGATTCTGAGAGACAGGATTTATATGCATCTGGAAAGGCATGGTCTGATTAGGGATAGTTAGCATGGCTTTGTGCATGGGAAATCATATCTCACGAATTTGATTGAGTTTTTCGAGGAGGTGACCAAGAGGATTGACGAGGGCAGGGCAATGGACGTTGTCTACATGGACTTTAGCAAGGCCTTTGACAAGGTTCCACATGGTAGGCTGGTTCAGAAGGTTCGAACACATGGGATCCAGGGTGAGCTAGCAAATTGGATACAAAATTGGCTTGGTGATAGGAGGCAGAGGGTGGTAGTGGAGGGTTGTTTTCCAGATTGGAGGCCGGTGACCAGTGGTGTGCCGCAGGGATCAGTGCTGGGCCCTCTGTTGTTTGTCAGATATATTAATGACTTGGATGTGAATGTAAGGGGCATGATTAGTAAGTTTGCAGATGACACCAAAATTGGTGGTATAGTGGACAGTGAAGAAGGTTGTCTAAAGTTACAACAGGATATAGATAAACTGGGAAAGTGGGCAAGGGAGTGGCAAATGGAATTTAACGCAGACAAGTGTGAAGTGATGCATTTTGGGAAGTTAAACCAGGGCAGAACATATGCAGTGAATGGCAGGGCTCTGGGGAATGTTGTTAAGCAGAGAGACCTTCGGTTGCAAGTACATAGTTCCCTGAAAGTGGCAACACAGGTAGACAGGGTGGTGAAGAAGGCATATGGCATGCTTGCCTTCATTGGCCGAGGCATTGAGTACAAGAGTTGGGACGTCATGTTACAGTTGTACATGACGTTGGTTAGGCCGCATTTGGAGTACTGTGTGCAGTTCTGGTTGCCACACTACAGGAAAGATGTGATTAAGCTAGAGAGGGTGCAGAAAAGATTCACAAGGATGTTGCCTGGTTTGGAGGGCTTGAGTTATAAAGAGAGATTGGATAGGCTGGGTCTGTTTTCCCTGGAGCGAAGGAGGCTGAGAGCGGACATGATAGAGGTATATAAAATTATGAAAGGCATAGATAGGGTAGATAGCCAGAGTCTGTTTCCCATGGTAGGGGTGACTAAAACTAGAGGGCATAGATTTAAGGTGAGAGGGAGGAGGTTTAAAGGGGATCAAAGGAGTAAATTTTTCACATAAAGAATAGTGGGTATCTGGAATGAGCTGCCTGAGGAGGTGGTGGAGGCAGGAACAGTAGCGACATTTCAGAGGCATCTGGAAAGGTACTTGAATGAGCAAGGCATAGAGGGATATGGAATTAATGCAGGCAGATGGGATTAGTATAGATAGGCATGGACGCGGTGGGCCGAAGGGCCTGTTTCTATGCTGTACGACTCTATGACTCTATGACTATGACAACAGAAATAAAAACATAATTGAAGAATATTTACATACTATGGACATCTCATCATCTGACTGTGAAAAGCCGCAGACTAATATGCATTTGGAATCTGTATTCATTTCTCTGCTAACTGTTATGTGAAAAGACAGGTAACTGCCATTAAACAATCTTTGTTAAAAAAAGGAAAATATGTTCATATTCTAGCTGTATTGCTAACTAGTACAATTACACCAATAACTATGATCAGCTGCTGCAGAAGCAAAGTGTTTGTGAACATGCATCGATGTGTAATAGTTAAAAAACCATGACAACAGCACAGATTTTCTCACTAGCCCTGCATTGGTTTTCAAACAAGTGCAAGACAAACCGTGCAGCCAGAGGTTAGAGCACGGTGGAGTCACCTTTTCATTTAAAGGACACACAAAAAGTCGAGGTTGGCAGAGGGGTGCTCTAGGTGGCCCCATAGTGCAGCAAAGCCTCCCTGCTCACTCTCCTCCAGGCTGTTTGGGCAAGATGTTAATTTTGCGCATTCCAGAACTTGAGACTTAAATAGACTATAAGAGGTATTACAGAGGTTTACAGAGAACACACTGACACAAATGGGAATGCACGGGTATCACAGCAATGTAAATACGTCTTTCACTAAATGTTCCTCACCAACATGTGTGTCCTTTTCTCTGTGTTAATGATGTGTGCCAGCATGTAGCACCAATGTCACATCCCTTTGCACTGTTGGCCCTTCAGGAGAGCCAACATATGCAATAACATCATTGCAATGCTACCATTACTCATGATCATCTCCATGGATGCAGTGACATGGGCATTGGCTCAGTCAGCTGCTGCCTCTAATGATTTACACAGGGATGCTGCAGATGTGGACTGGTGCACAGAAGGTGAGCGAGGGTGATGTGTGGCTTGCAGAGCTCATGTCAGTTCCTATGGAGCAGACAGCCTTTGTCTGATAAGCCACTGCTGTACATCCCTAGCTCACTGCTAGCCCTGCATACAGAGCCTGGGTGCCATCTGCCCTCCCATGAGCCTTTTTTGTTGTAGGTCCTCAGCGTCCTCATAGTCCGAGGAGGAATCCTGTTGACATCTCTCCTCATTATGCCAGGCCTGGCCCCTATTGTGTGCGTAGTTGTGCAGAGCACAGTGAGCAGCAAAGAAAGGAGCTGGTCTTCTCGGCCAGTAGTACAGGGCATCACCCGATCTATCCAGGTATTGGAAGCACTTTTTTAGAATGCCGATCACCTACTCAATGGTGGCTTTTGTAGTTCAGTGGCTGGCGTTTGTATCTCTCCTCTGCAGGAGTGGTGGGGTCTCTCACTGGTGTCGGGAGCCATGTCTGCAAGGCACAGCCCTTGTCTCCAAGAAGCTACCCCTCCATCTGAACCAGTTCAGTGAACAGCGGTGGCAGCCGGGACTGGCATAGGTCCCAGTTGTCATGGCAGCTGCCTGAGAAGCGGGCACAGATTTGCATGAAGCATCTGCGGTGTTCACATACCAGCTTCACCTCGATTGAGAGGATTCCTTTACTGGTGACATCCTCAGGTGGTAGCCTGGCGGGAGGCCTGATGGCCACATGAGTGCAGTCTATGAACATTAAAACCTATGGTTCTCCAGCAATGGTGTCAGAACCAATGGCCCTCTGGGCCTGGCTGTGAGAGACCGTCCTGAAGCAGACATACTCACTGGTCCTCCGGCGCAGGGCATCGGTGACCTCCCTGATGCAACGGTGCACTGCTGTGTGACCCCACAAAGGTCTCCGGTGGGGCCCTGAAAAGCTGCATAGGTGTCAAGCTTGAAAACCCCTGCTACTATGAGGACCACAGGCATAGGATGTCCACCGAAGCCCATGGGCTGCAGGTCATCCTTAAGCAGGGCACAGAGATGTGTCACCACCCTCTCTATATGTGCAATCGCCTCTGACACTGTTGCTCTGACATCCGATGGCATGTCATGTGGGGCCTGTAGATGCACGGCGACTGTAATGGCGGCCTCCCCTTGGGGGCTGATGCTCACGACCGGGGACCTCTACGTAGAGTACACCTGCCTGTTGATTTTGGATCCGGCGTAAATGGATCCTCGTGAGTAGAGGATCACACAATCTAGGATGAGCCAGACCCATTTCCATGTGATAAATAAAGTTGAACCCTTCATTTATTCAAAGGTTCCGTATAGGGCAGGGATCGGTGTTGATGGGTACATCAGGTGCTTTCATGGTTCAACTGTGTGGCGTGCCATGGCATTGCCCATCTTGGCCAGCACTCAGAGTGGCACAGCATGACCACATAAACATCCTACCAGCTGCATCAATTGCCCCCACCATCCATATAACCTTAATGATCCTACCCTTTCTGGCACCCTCCCCACACACAGGGTGACTAGAGTGTCATTGTTCCTTCACACACACAAACAAATGCAGAGCGTACACTGTTAACGGAGGGAGAGTACACAGCACCTCCCTTCCTGCGTGCAGAGCTTCCCTCCAGTAATCCCAGACCCCCTCCCTCCTCCCTTTAAGAATGCAGAGCTGCGATCCCTGTGATCCCCCCCCCCTTCCAGTATGCAGAGTGAGACCCCTGAATATCCCCCCCACCCTTAATAGTGCAGAATGAGACACCTGAATATTCCCCCTCCCTCCTTCCTTCCAGAATGCAGAGTGAGACCCCTGAATATCTGAATTTACCTTCCGTAGCGAAACCTTCTGCCTCCGATGACCCGCCAGCTTTTCTATTTGTGAATGTGACGGCATGTGATGGCCGCCGTCAACGTAAAATCCGGAAGTGTGCACAGACAGGCAGCAGGATGTATAATCTGCAGAGGTAAGTTCTGTTTTGAATATGGTAACTGGGGTGGCGCCGCTGAGCGATGGGTGGGCCGCACCGAGGTCCCCCCCGCTGCCAGTAATATGCGGCGGGCCCTTCTCGATGTCGAGGGTCGATGTGGTCCTCTCACTGCAAAATTTTACCGGTCCCTGCGCTGCAACCCACGGCGTCGAGAGGCCGGTAAAATTCAGCCCAGAGAAGTTATGTAAACCTTCTATCGGACCTTGGTTAGACCATGCCTAGAGTACAGTGTGCAGTTCTGGTCACTATAATTATAGAAAGGATATAGAGTCACCAGAGAGGGTGCAGAAATGATTTACAAAGATGATTTCAGAACTGTGAATTTATATCTATCAGGAAAGAAAGAACAGGTTGAGTATTATTTTCACTTGAGAAAGGAAGGTTACCTAATAAAGGTCTTTAAAATTATGATAGGTTTGGATAGAGTAGACAAAGGAAATGCTTTGACTTTGCTGAATTTACAAAAACTGATTACGTTTATCATCAGATTTCCAAACTGGCATTATGTGAGTTAGGGAAGATTGTATTAACGAATATAAATTGAAGTTAGGTACTTCCATATTTCAGTAAAGAAATCAGTCAAAATGTTATCTTATTTATAGATATAAATCATAACTTATTATCTATAATCTAATAGTTTTTTTTAAATGAGCTTTTGTTTGGTGGCCTCTGATTAATGAGCCTTTTTTGCCTGATTTTCTGTGCTCCCAAAGGCACTGTTGATGCTGAATTACAGCTCCAGTGGCAGTGATGCTATTAATTCATGGGGCATCACAGCCAAGCACTTTCAAGTCAACACCTGACATCCACACACATGCACTTTCCAGCATAAGTCACTGAATATTAATCTGGAATGTGAATCCTGGCTCTTAGACCAGAGCACCGAGTCAATTGTATCACACCTACTGCAGTCTCAACTAATTCAGTAAGTCTGGAGGTCTAACCTGAGAGTTTTGGTCTATTATTGACCGTTTTTAATGAGATCTAATGTGAACTCTATCTGCGTATTTCCTATAGCTGAGTTTTCAGGCCTTCCGCCTGGCGGAAAAGGCACAGTAGCGCCAAGCACGGCGGAAAATTACCTACTGTTGTGATGTTTTTTAGGCAGGTAGAGCGGTAGCCTACCCTGGAGTTTCCTCCACATTTGTGGCCATATACACTCGTAATCTGGGTGCAGACCAGTTGTGTGGCTGAAAGTATCATGGAATTCTGGGCGCAAGTGAATTACATATAAATCCAATACACACAAGTCTCCTCAATTTTTTACGTCTATGCATAAAATCTTCTGTCTGAATGAGCCTCCAAACACAAATTTGGCCACGCCCCCAACTCTCAAATGTAAGTATCCTCTAATTGCGCTTGTTCAAGTGGTCTCTGAACATTGCAATCTGATTTACAGGCACAGCAAGGAGTAAAATTATTTTTCTTGTCTTTTAATTGCAATTTTTACACTTTTTAAAAACAGAAATAAACCTTATCTTCATTGAGATCTGCTGTGCACTATCATCTTTTGAAAGCATTTTTATGGCAAAGTATAATTCAGATTAAAAATGGAAAAGATACACCTGATTGCAACTTCTTAAACAAGCTGTGCTTGAAGTGCATGAGAGATTGCTAAATGAGTTGAAACGTTAAACTTAAATTTCAAACAGAAGTATCTGGTTCAGCGTTTCCTTGGTCCCCAATTGTTCATACTGATTTATGCCTAAGAATACGTGTGACATCAGCAACCTCAAGAGCAACTTAGGGTACAACTTCTGAATTGTTCCCTTGGAGGATTCTCCAGGCCCCTGGGTCAGGCAGTAGGCCCATTTAAAATACTAATCATCTCCCCTATTGCCATTTTTGGTCTGCACGGGGCAGAGCAAACACTGCGCGCTTGACCAGTGTCGGCTGGCAGCCTTGCCTAGGAGGATCCCAAGGGTAAGTTACTTCATTTTTGTGGCACTGGGAGGAGCAGGAGTGTTCATCCAAGCTCCACAAAATCAACCTGACCCACTGCCTGACCCCTGCTACCCCACCTTGCTGCCCACACACCTATCCTCCAGCAATCAGGATCTCTCTTTCTTGCTTAACTTCTTGTGACCTGGAGGCTGGCTGGGCCATCTGATATGGGAAAATCCATTCCCTTACTTCTTAATAAGAGCACTTTTCATTTTATCCTTGAATTGCCCTCTTCTGTAGATAGGCTTGCTTCAGCCCACATAGTGAGCACAACTAATCCAAACTCTATTTTCTGGGAAGCATAGGGAGCTAAAGAACGAGTAAATTTTAAAAGGAAAGCAAATCAATCTTGCCTTTAGTTCATTTGCTAAATATATCGCATTACATATGAAAGCAGCCAGACTCTTCTATTATGGCTTCCTGTGGCTTCACCCGAAGGGTCATGTTCAGCCCAGCATGATTCACTGACTTCCTCATTAAGAGAGCAATAAATGAGCATTATGGCAACTCTTCCAACATACATTATCACCTACCACACTTTAAAATACTGCAACTGCTTGTATCTTCCCAAAATCATTGCATTTCTAATCAGTCTGAAGCATTGAAAAGAATCACTGCTGACAACAGCTTGTAAAGAAATTATTTGCTGGTTTGCCACTGAAGCTTTGGTTACTTTCCCTCTCCTTGCTTTTTTTCTGGCAACTTTCTCCCCATTTCTCCTGAAAGCATTGACTCCTTGTTTAAGCATGGTTTGATGGCGATTGAATGCCCTTTAATACCTGTGTGCGCTTCAAATGGGGATCACTGCAGAGCAATCGTCCTTGCCTTTTTTCCCTGACCTAATCCAGGTGTGGAAGGTAATTGTAGCACCCGTGTATAAGTCAGCTAACTTGGCACAAAGCAGGAATTGAACCTCGAACCTTCCTATTACTATATAGTACAGGTATTCTGTATAAAACAGGACCTCGAGGTTGCAATCTCTGGATTACTCCCTGTGCCACGTGCCAGTGAGGCTAGAAATAGGAAGATAGTGCAGCTAAACACGTGGCTGAAAACCTGGTGTAGAAGGGAGGGTTTCAGATATCTGGACCATTGGACTCTCTTCAGGGACAGATGGGACCTGTCCAAGAAGGACGGGTTGCATCTAAACTGGAGGGGCACTAATATCCTGGCTGCAAGGTTTGCTAGCGTCACTCGGGAGGGTTTAAACTAATGTGACAGGGGGGTGGGAACCAGAGCAGCAGGACAGCTAGTGAAGTAAATGAGGAGGACATAGTAAGTAAGGCCAGTAGGACTAAGAGGAAGAGCAGGCAGGGAGATGTTGCTGAGCACAGCGGGACTGGTGGTCTGAAGTGCATTTGTTTCAATGCGAGAAGTATAACAGGTAAGGCAGATAAACTTAGAGCTTGGATTAGTACTTGGAAATATGATGTTGTTGCTATTACAGAGACTTGGTTGAGGGAAGGGCAGGATTGGCAGTTAAATGCTCCAGGCTTTAGAAGCTTCAGGCGGGATAGAGGGGGATGTAAAAGGGGTGGGGGAGTTGCATTACTGGTTAAGGAGAATATCACAGCTGTACTGCGGGAGGACACCTCAGAGAGGTCATGCAGCGAGGCAATATGGGTGGAGTTCAGGAATAGGAAGGGTGCAGTCACGATGTTGGGGATTTACTACAGGCCTCCCAACAGCCAGCGGGAGGTAGAGGAGCAGATATGTAGACAGATTATGGAAAGATGTAAAGGTAACAGGGTTGTAGTGGTGGGTGATTTTAACTTCCCCAATATTGACTGGGACTCACTTAGTGCTAGGGGCTTGGATGGGGCAGAATTTGTGAGAAGCATCCAGGAGGGCTTCTTGAAACAGTATGTAGGTAGTCCAACTAGGGATGGGACCATTCTGGACCTGGTATTGGGGAATGAGCCCGGCCAGGTGGTCGAAGTTTCAGTGGGGGAGCATTTCGGGAGCAGTGACCATAATTCCATAAGTTTTAAGGTACTTGTGGATAAGGATAAGAGTAGTCCTCGGGTGAAGGTGCTAAATTGGGGGAGGGCTAATTATAACAATATTAGGCAGGAACTGAAGAATTTAGATTGGGGGCGGCTGTTTGAGGGTAAATCAACATCTGACATGTGGGAGTCTTTCAAACGTCAGTTGATTAGAATCCAGGACCAGCATGTTCCTGTGAGGAATAAAGACAGGTTTGGCAAGTTTCGGGAAGCTTGGATAACACGGGATATTATGAGCCTAGTCAAAAAGAAAAAGGAAGCATTTGTAAGGGCTGGAAGGCTAGGAACAGATGAAGCACTTGAGGAATATAAAGACAGTAGGAAGGAACTTGAGTTAGGAGGGCTAAAGGGGTCATGAAAAGTCATTGGCAAACAGGATTAAGGAAAATCCCAAGGCTTTTTATACGTATATAAAGAGCAAGAGGGTAACCAGGGAAAGGGTTGGCCCACTCAAGGATAGAGATGGGAATCTATGCGTGGAGCCAGAGGAAATGGGCGAGGTGCTAAATGAGTACTTTGCATCAGTATTCACCAAGGAGAAGGACTTGGTGGATGATGAGCCTAGGGAAGGGAGTGCAGATAGTCTCAGTCATCTCATTATCAAAAAGGAGGAGGTGTTGGGTGTCTTGCAAAGCATTAAGGTAGATAAGTCCCCAGGGCCTGATGGGATCTACCCGAGAATACTGAGGGAGGCAAGGGAAGAAATTGCTGGGGCCTTGACAGAAATCTTTGCATCCTCATTGGCTACAGGTGGGGTCCCAGAGGACTGGAGAATAGCCAATGTTGTTCCTTTGTTTAAGAAGGGTGGTAAGGATAATCCAGGAAATTATAGACCGGTGAGCCTTACGTCAGTGGTAGGGAAACTATTAGAGAGGATTCTTCGGGACAGGATTTACCCCCATTTGGAAACAAACAAACTTATTAGCGAGAGACAGCATGGTTTTGTGAAGGGGAGGTCGTGTCTCACTAATTTGATTGAGTTTTTTGAGGAAGTGACGAAGATGATTGATGAGGGAAGGGCGGTGGATGTTGTCTATGTGGACTTTAGTAAAGCCTTTGACAAGGTTACGCATGGCAGACTGGTGCAAAAGGTGAAGTCACACGGGATCAGAGCTAAGCTGGCAAGATGGATACAGAACTGGCTCAGTCACAGAAGACAGAGGGTAACAGTGGATGGGTGTTTTTCTGAATGGAAGGATGTGACTAGTGGTGTTCCGCAGGGATCAGTGCTGGGACCTTTGCTGTTTGTAGTATATATAAATGATTTGGAGGAAAATGTAGCTGGTCTGATTAGTAACTTTGCGGACGACACAAAAGTTGGTGGAGTTGCGGATAATGATGAGGATTGTCAGAGGATACAGCAGGATATAGATCGGTTGGAGACTTTGGCGGAGAAATGGCAGATGGAGTTTAATCCGGACAAATGTGAGGTAATGCATTTTGGAAGGTCTAATGCAGGTGGGAGGTATACAGTAAATGGCAGAACCCGTAGGAGTATTGACAGGCAGATAGATTTGGGCGTACAGGTCCACAGGTCACTGAAAGTGGCAACGCAGGTGGATAAGGTAGTCAAGAAGGCATACGGCATGCTTGCCTTCATTGGTCGGGGCATAGAGTATAAAAATTGGCAAGTCATGTTGCAGCTGTACAGAACCTTAGTTAGGCCACATTTAGAATATTGCGTGCATTTCTGGTTGCCACACTACCAGAAGGACGTGGAGGCTTTGGAGAGGGTACAGAGGAGGTTTACCAGGATGTTGCCTGGTCTGGAGGGCATTAGCTATGAGGAGAGGTTGGAAAAACTCGGATTGTTTTCACTGGAACGACGAAGGTGGAGGGGCGACATGATAGAGGTTTACAAAGTTATGAGCGGCATGGACAGAGTGGATAGTCAGAAGCTTTTTCCCAGGGTGGAAGAGTCAGTTACTAGGGGACATAGGTTTAAGGAGCGAGGGGAAAAGTTTAGACGGGATGTGCGAGGCAAGTTTTTTACACAGAGGGTGCGCCTGGAACTTGCTGCCAGGGGAGGTGGTGGAAGCAGATACAATAGCGACGTTTAAGAGACATCTTGACAAATATATGAATAAGAAGGGAATAGAGGGATATGGGCCACGGAAGTGCAGAAGGCGTTAGTTTAGGCAGGCATCAAGATCGGCGCAGGCTTGGAGGGTCGAATGGCCTGTTCCTGTGCTGTACTGTTCTTTGTTCTTTGTTCTTTGTACTCATTGGATAAGCTTGGTGACCACATCCAGTTTAGGGTACTCAGTAACTGAGACATACAGATGAGGAATCTCACCAATATTACTAGTGTGGGCCAACATATGTATTGTTGGAGCAGAATAGCATCCATTTTCACCCATGATCATCTGAGCATTCTTTTGACCTAAGAGGGATGTCAAATAGTTAGGAAATCTGTGCAACATCCACATAAGAGTGAGATTTTCTCTTAACCCTAAAATAGTTCAGATTTTATTTGTTCCTCTAAGAGACAAATTCATAGACACAAGTTAGAACAGTTGGATGAAAACATCAAAGTTGTTTGTTTTTAAAGAAACAAATGATTTGGCTTATCAATTATATTTACAAAATCTACTTCCTCTGGTAGAGGAATCAAGAAAAAGTGGACATAATCTTAAAATCAAAGCTAGGCCATTCAGGAATAGAATCAGGAAGCATTTTTTGATGAAAAGGATAGTAGAAACCTAGAATTCTACCTCCAGCCCCAAAAGAATGTGGAGAAAATTGGAGTTTCAAGACTGAGATTGATTTTTGTTAGGCAAGGGTATCAAGGGATATGGAACAAATGAGAGTAAATGGAGTTGAGATGCAAATCAGCCATGATGCCGCAGGCTCAAGGGTCTGATTGGTCTATTCATGTTCCCATGTTTTTCTCCCAAATATTTAGCCTCATTTGTTGGTTCTCACTGCTCCCACATATCCACCTTGAGGCGAGGTCGGTAGGAAATCTAGGCTTCAGACTCAGTAAGTGCAGTTCTGTAACTGGGGAGGAGTTACAATTCTGCCAAACTATTTGTCAGTTTTTTCATTTGCTGGCCTCCAGTTTATAAAACATTTGAAAGTGAGGAGAATTTTCTGAGGGTGGAAATTCACCCAAGTGCCAAAAGCACAAAGTATATTATAACCAAATTATAATTCAGGCCACTTGGTTGAGTATCTATAGTCTGCTGCTAGAGCTAGCAGTCCTTCCCCATCATACACTCATTATTGTTTAATAATACCATTAGGATATTTTAAAATTGATCTTCAGGCACCATAAATAATATATGCATTCAAGTTATTTTTGTTGCAGAGATTTGCTAAGCTCCCCTGATAGCCTAGTTGGCAAAGGCACTGTCTGATGTACTACAAAGTTGCAGGAGGTTCAGCCTCTGGTCTCTTCTGAATTAGCTCACCCCAGCTAAGCATCAGATTGGGCACTGCTATTGGCCTCAGTGATGCTGGGCTAGGAAAAAGACAAATTGGTCTGGATTTCTGCGCTGATCATTATCTAAGGACCTTATAGTGAAGTATATTTGGGCAGACATCAGAGAAAACTGGGCTTCGGCACCCAATTATAGAACCTCAACTCATGCCCTAGCTGAGATCGACTGTGGAGGGTATCACTGCTCAGCCATGATTTAGTGAGACCCACTGGAAGTGCAAGTGTGTGGTCATTGGGCAAGGACAGGGTTGCGCTCAGGTCTAATAATCTCCATAGTTGAAGAACCTGTCAACACTTCCTACCAAGAATCACACAGAAGAATGATCACTTGGGCAGGGTGCCACAGTGCTGCCAGCTTTAATGAAACTGCACCCCCATAAGAGCCGTTACAGTCTGGAGAGGAGGAAAGCAATGTGGAATGCCAAAAATTAAAAAAAAAACAAATGCTCAGGTAATTAAATAATATTTTTAAAGAGGTCTTCTAAATTTTGAATAATTGGATCCTATTATTAGTTTATTTTTTTTGATTTTAACTTTCGCAGCATCTTTTTAATCACATTATGTAAGTTAAAATATTGGATAGATTTTGAACCATCATCCATCATGGGGTACCTTGACTGTCACTGGTGTGTATCAAAAGAATCATGTACAACATCCCATAATTTTTCCACATGTACCAGTAACCAGTAAGAACTTGGAAGCTTGGCGTATTCAATGTATGTAGTTGACAGATTCTTGGATATAAAGTTTTAACCGCCAACATTACCCATTATTGGTGGCAAATAAAACTAAGGCATATACTGTATTGGTCATAGATCATTTTCTCAGGTATATTTTACTTCATCTGGCAGTCAATCCAAGCTTCTCTACATTTGCCTGCTTCTGCAAAAGTGAACACTCAGAATAGGAGGCTAGGTTTTGGTTTGACTCTCAGCACTTATGAACAGAAATTCTGGCCTTCAATGTCTCCAACCTGAAGGAATTTGCACAATGATGGTGAGGTCCAGACTGTTCGTAAACCCCAGTTAAAGGAAAATGTGATTGTTGCTGGGCAACAAGACCACAATTTAAATATGCAAATAAATGAAATTAATAAATTTAAATAAACTTACCTCCAATCTTGAGGGCCTACCGTGATCACGGGTGCGGCGGCCGGCACTCCCACGCCTTCAGATCCCCGTCTGAGGAAACGTGGCTGGTGGGGAGGGGGGAGGAGGTAAGTTTGTGAGTGTGGGGGAGGGGGTCGGGGTCAAATAAATATGATGGGTGTAGGGGATGGTGGGAAGGATTGAACCTTAAACTTTGTGCAGTTTGGGGTGGGGCGGAAAGGGGAAGATCTGAGTGGCGCAGTGGTCAGCACCGCAGCCTCACAGCTCCAGTGACCCGGGTTTAATTCTGGGTACTGCCTGTGTGGAGTTTGCAAGTTCTCCCTGTGTTTGTGTGGGTTTCCTCCAGGTTCTCCGGTTTCCTCCCACATGCCAAAGACTTGCAGGTTGATAGGTAAATTGGCCATTAGCAATTGCCCCTAGTGTAGGTAGGTGGTAGGGAAATATAGAGACAGGTGGGGATGTGGTAGGAATATGGGATTAGTGTAGTATTAGTATAAATGGGTGGTTGATGGTCGGCACAGACTCGGTGGGCCGAAGGGCCTGTTTCAGTGCTGTATCTCTAAACTAAACTAAAAGGTGGGTATTTTGAGGGGAAAAGGGCAAATAGTTATTGTAATTGTTATTGGGGAGTGGGAAAGGGGCATAAGTAATGTATTTATTTCATTATCGGGGATCTTTCTTTAAAAATTTAAATATGCCGGCAGGGCTATCTGCCCTTTAAAAATGGCGTCAGTGCCTGTGCACAGGCAGTTGGCGACATTGTCGGGGATGGACAGCCCGCTCCATCCATGCGATTGGGGGAGGGGGGAAGGGGACGGGCCTCCCCAGCGATTTAAATGAGCTGCTACACTGAAAACTGCAGTGGCTCTTTGGTGTGCAGCCTGCCATTTTGAGCTCACCACCAAGATCGGAGGCAGGCTCTTAAAATCCAGCCCAATGTGTCTAAAAAGTTGAAAAAGGGTTTTGAGAACTGGATTATGATTATGTCATGCATGACACAGAGCAAATCCCCCTCACCTAATGTTTGTCAGTTAATAAACAATTATCTAACAATGCAAATGATTACTTTCAGGAGAACCACTGATGCTACAAATGCCAGAAATTGGTGCAATCTGGTTAAAGGTGCCCAATATGTTTTAACAAAATTGATCATACCTCTTTATCCAATACAATTAAGAGCACAGTGAGTTGAGATAGTTAGATCATCATCTGTGTAGTTAACTTAGAAATATGTGGTTAGAAATGTAATGCACAGTAAGAAAAAAAAACTTTCATTTATTTAATGTGTTATTACATCCTCAGACACTTCTAAAACAATTATTTTTGAGGTGCAGTCACTGTTGTCACATAGACAAACAACAAATTAATGGCCATTTAAGCTGGCGTTGTCTTTATGTGGAGTTGTTTGAGGGAGAGATGTTGGCCATATCTTCCCTAATATCTTGCTCAGGGAGTGGCTCCTGACTACCAACAAGGGGCCTATGGAATTGGGAAGATAGGCCTCAGTGCATTTGACACTGAACTCCTAATTCCATCAGAGGAATAGCTTTTTACATTTCTGAGGCAGAGTTACATGCTTGAGCTGACCTCATTAGAATTCACACATTTATGTGATTATGTTATAATTAGTCCCATCAGGAATTTGCCATGTTGTTCTGTCGTGTAGCTCCTCATTTTTTGAGTTACTATATAAACTGAAACTGAGATGTTTGTTACCTCTTCAATCCAGAACTCCAGTATTAGTACGGTAGGTTGCTATATAGATGAGGAATTGCATCTTGACTGCTTTTTTTGACTTGACTAACAGAATATTTTGGATTGGAGCCAGTCCATTCTATTTTCTACTGGTGTTGCTAGTTTAACGCATTTTCACACTCCTTTGGTGCACACCAGCAATAGCAACAGTCTTGCTTCCACCAGTTGCTTTCCTTAGCAGTAAGCACAGTGCTCAGCTTGAACATTTCTATGGGTCTGCCAGTGGCTGTCCTAGATTGGAAGAGGGAAAAGAAATTTCTTCAGAGGGAGAAACAGCTATCACCACCGATGTCTGGTGCACCACCCGTAGGTGACCCAGGACATGCACGATACTATCTCGGTGCCCTGCTTGGGCATGTCAGAAGAGACATACTTTACCACCTGCACTTTAGCAGGGAAGCAGTCATTGAGTTTTGCCATCATGAACAGGACTTTTTCTTAACGGGATTCCTTGATCCCCTCCAGGAACAATCTTAAGGACCTCTGTGGTCCCATTATAAAATTCCTCTGTCTGCAATACCACTCATACATATAGATTCCCAATGCTAATATTTATGTTTTCCTTTTGTGTAAAAGGTTGGCTGGAATTTTGCACTTACCAGTGGCTCCGGGGCCGATGCACCCGAAGTGGATCAGGCCCCCGATCCCACTCTGCGTCGCCTGGCTGCCGGCATCACGTGCTGATCACCGATTCAGCGGGCCCGCGGCGTAACTCCGAGAAGAAATGGCGAGCGTGGGCGGGAACTTCAGCATCATTGGGGGTGGGGCCACATATGCAGAAGGCTGATTGTAAGCCCTATATATAAAGGAGTACTGAAGTTAAACAGAGCAGTGAGTTCTTCATTGGATGTCAAGGAAGATACAAGTGTCATAAGTTCTGGAGATTTCAAAGGCTCTATACCTTGAAACACAGAAAGACTGGGAGACAACAATATTACTGGTAGAGGTGATAGAGGGCAGAAGCAATCGCGTTAGCCCCCGATTCTCTGATGATTCACTGCATGTCCTCCAGGCTGTTGAGGAGAGGAGAGATATTCTATTCAGTTCAGATGGGAGAAGGAGACCCTCCGAAGTGACCAAGAGGGCCTGGCTGGAGGTTGCAGATGGAGATTTTACTATTTTACTATTGGACATGTCATTCCTGAAGTCAGATATTACATAGTTAGTCAACTTAAGTTGTCTCAAATGTGAGGCCACACACTTGGGTCGCGTCCCTCATGATGTGATGGATTGGTTCGTCGCATTGTCTCCCCCCTAAAGGTTAGAGATTTTGCTCTGTCAGATCCTCACAATGATTAATATCATAAAGCAGATTGAAAGGTGTGAAGATTTATATCATTTCAATTGAAACACATTCCTATTAGAGAATCTCTTGTTTCTCTAGCACTTAGAGCCAAATTACATTCAGCTTCCTTTCCATGATCATCATTAGACTGATGCCCATCTTCCTCATCAGAAATGTCGTCATCATCTGATGACACATCGCGTTGACATTGATCATCCTCTAGGGCATCTCCAGGTTATGCAAGGCACAGCAGACGACAATGATTCTTGAAACCCTCGACGGTGCGTACTGCAGTGATCCACCAGCGTGGTCAAGACACCTAACTCTCATCTTTAGGAGGCCTATAGTTTGCTCTATTGTCACTCTCGTGGCTGCATGGCTCCCGTTGTATCGTTCCTCCACCTCACCCCTTGGGTTCCTCACTGGTGTCATGAGCCATGTCTTCAGAGGATAACCCCTGACGCCAAGTATCCATCCCTCCATTCTGTGTGGAGAACTGAAAATTGCAGGCACCTGTGAGTTGTGGAGAATGAAAGAATCATGACAACTACCAGGGTAATGTGCACACACCTGCATGATTCACTTCCGATAATCAGAGACAAGCTGAACGTTCATTGAATGGAATCCCTTACGGTTCATGAATGCCCCCGACTGTCCAGCTGGTGGTCTAAGGGCCACATGAGTACAGTCTATCATGCCCTGTACCATTGGGAAGCCAGATATAATGCTGAAGCCTCTGACTCTCTCAGCCTGACTGGTGCTGTCCGTCTTGAACATGATGAAATGGTCAGCACGTTGAAACAATGCATCAGTCACAACCTTTATGCAGTGGTGCGTTGCTGATTGTGAGACACCGCACAGGTCTGCAGCTGAGGCTTGGAAGGAGCCAGACACATAGAAGTTAAGAGCTACTGTAACCTTTAGAGCGACTGGCATTGGATGGCCACCGAGGCAGTTTGATGCAACATCCAAAGCCAGCATCTCACAAAGAGATGTGACAGTCTCCCGTGACAGCCGCAGTCTTCTTCTGCACTGGCGTTCTGACAGCTGCAGG
Source organism: Heterodontus francisci (assembly GCF_036365525.1). Classification (NCBI taxonomy): domain Eukaryota; kingdom Metazoa; phylum Chordata; class Chondrichthyes; order Heterodontiformes; family Heterodontidae; genus Heterodontus; species Heterodontus francisci. Next base: position 37,100,495 of record NC_090385.1, on the reverse strand, counting down.
GCGTTCTGACAGCTGCAGGTAGTTCAGACGCGTTTGGTATGCCCTTACTACTGGGTAGGCAAGTCTCCTGACATTTGGTCGCTCCCGGGTGACTCTGCGAACTACTGCCCCTCCAGCAGCACGAGGATGCACTGATGCAGCTTGCTGTACGTTCCCCTGACCATTGGTACTTCTGTCACTCATTGAATCACTGTCCTCCTCATCTGATGATTCACCTCCAGAATGAACAATTCCCATTGTTGAACAGCAGAACAAATGCTTTGACCACAGGTAATAGCTTCCAGCTTTTGTGACTGGCTCACTTCAGGTACTTCCTTTCAGGCATTAACTAATATTAGATGGGTCCCTATCAGTAGTGCATAACATTCAGATTAAACCTTGGATACACAAATAACATCAGCATTAATAAAGTTCAATGAATACATTTTTACCTCCAACTCCCTCATGATTCAATGCCTGTTGCCCTTTTGAATCTACCGGGTTCCCGACATGCCCCACGACCCGATTAACTGCCGTAAAATCATATACGTAGTGTAACATCTCTGTCAATTGGATTCTGAAGTACCTTAAGTACTTCTCAATTGATGTTAGTCGGGCGGCGAGTGCAAACTCAATCGCGCCCGACTTCCCACGCTGGTTAAATTGCGTCAGCGCGCAATGACGCCGGGGAGCCGGTCCGAAGTCATCGCGTGCCATTTTTCCCTCCGCACGACCCCAACGGGACCTGATTCTTACTGGTAAAATTCCGGCAGTTGTCTTCAACCATTCCAAGAAGATAGGGCATCGCAGTGTAGTGGTTATGACACTGGACTAGCAATCAGAGGCATGGGCGATAAATCAAACAACGTGTGTTCAAAATTCCACAATGGTAGTATTGGAATTTGAATTCAGTTTCATAAAAAAATTGAAATAAAAAGCTGATATCTGTATAAGTGACTATGAATCTGGCAGTAAAATCTCAACTAGTTCAGTAATGTTCTTTCGGGAACAAAACCTACCATCCTTACCTATATGTGACCTCAGTCCCACACCAACATGGTTGACTCTTAACTGCCCTATGAAGTGGCCGAGAAAGTCACTCAGTTGTATCAATCCTCTACTGCCTTTCAATAAGAAGGCCCACTACGATCTTCTTAGGACAACTAGGGGTGGACAATAAATGCTGACCATGCCAATAACATGCTGGTCAAATTCTGAGAATCCTGAGAATTAATTGAACAAAAAGTGCAAGTAGTTTATGTCTCATGCACGTGTATGTCTCTTCACCACTGTTCACTTCCCTGATGATTGCTGTTGGTGATGATCTGGGGCCTGTGTCTATGTGTCAATTCAGTGTTGTTCTGAGGGAATCTCATGACTCCTTCTGCTTCTGTTGGGTCTGAACAGAGCTGGAATGCTGGCTAATTTTTTTTTCTTTCCCTTAGCCCAGCATTGTTGTCGCATCTTTGCTGTTGCCCTAGTTGAAATATAATAACTAAGTGCAGAATGGGAATGGAACGTGTTGGTGTGTGTGACAAACTGGATTGATTAACCAAACAGTTGGAAAAGCTCAGCCGGTTTGGCTGAAATGAAAGATGAGGTGCAGCTCCTCGAGCTTGCATTGAACTTCATTGGAACACTGCAGTAGTCTGAGGACAGAAAGGTCAGCGTGAGAGAAAGGTGTCGAATTAAAATGGCAGGCCACTAGAAGCTCGGGGTTATGCTTGCGAACTGACTGAAGGTGTTCCACAAAACAGCCATCCAATCTACGTTTGGTGTCCCCACTGTGGAGCGGGCCACATTGTGAGCAGCAAATACAGTATATTAGATTGAAAGAAGTACAAGTAAATTGTTGTTTCACCTGCAAGGCATGTTTGGGGCCTTGGATGTTGAGAAGACAAGAGATAAAATGGCAGGTGTTGCATCTCCTGCACTTGCAATGGAAAGGTGCCCTGGGAAGAGACAGGGTGTTGGCGGTGATTGAGGAGTGGACTGGGTGTTGCGGTGGCAATGGTCTACTCGGCCTACTGCCATGTTCCAATGAAGCTCAACACAAGCTTGAGGAATAGCACATCAATTACCTTCAATTAGGCACTTTACAGCCTTCTGGACTCAACATGAGTTCAACAATTTCAGACCATAATCTCTGTCCCCATTTTGATTCCTTTTCTTTGCATGCTTCAGCCTTAATCCCAACTCTTGTCATTTTCCCTTGTTTTCAAGCGGCATCTGTTGATTATTCTGCCATTCACACCTCCTCTAGATACATCTTTTGTTTCTTTTCTTGCTCCATTACCAATTCCTTTGGCTCTGCCCAACCAATTCTTTTGTTATTTAATGTCACCCATCTTCCGCCTTTTCACAGACCATCTCTTTTGTTCTTTTTCCATCCTCCCCCATTTGACCAATTTAAAACCTGTTACATTTCTAACTTTTACCAGTTCTGGTCGTTGACCTGAAACAGTAACTCTGTTTCTGTCTCCACAGATGCTGTCAGACCTGCTGAGTATTTTCTGCACTTTCTGTTTTATTTCAGAGTTCCAGCATCTGCAATATTTTGCTTTTGCATTGGAAAAGCTCTTTTGTTTTATTGAAGATATATTAACCAGGCCAATTAGATTCAAGCAGCCATGAATTCCACTTAATGTTTGTTTCTGATTGTCACATTTTATATATAAGAACTGTTTTAAAATTGTCACCACAGAATCATTGACAAGTTTAATACTTGGTTTGGTATCCATTTTAGAAGTAGAAAAGGAACATTTTTAGTTCAATTTTAATAACAGTTCTGCGTGAAATGTCATTACATATTTATAAGAATGAAAATATATGCAAGCAAAATATCAAATGTTTGGGAACTTTCAAAACCAAATGAATACCTGATATGAATATTTGATTATGCAAATTCTATGTCAATAATGTCATTTTGACATTAAAATCTCTGAAACTTGCAATTACTCAATGTCTAATTAATTCAGAATCATTTTATTGAAGCTATCTGTAATCGCAGCACTCCTGGTAGTAACAGTAGGCCCTGAAATAATGGTAGTCAGGCTGATTCAGGCACGATCTCTCCCTTAATTACTTTTGAGTTATACTCTATGTCAGGAAATCATTAAAGGAAGGACAAATGGGCTTGTGGGAGGGTGCTGCATGTCCAGACTCGAGTAAAACCTGCTGTTGTCAATATTTCAGAGGCAAGGTACAAGATGACAACCCATTGGCAATGAATTACTGGTCATAATTAGTGTTGCCACAATTTACCAGTCAGTGACTGCATCAAAGCTTTTACTGTTCTGAAAACCCTGAAGACTTTTTTTTTATCTTGTGATTATTAGGACAGATTGATTGCATACCATTATGCAAATGTCTAGAGAATAGACTGTATTATCTAGTTTTATGTTGCATTCAATCTGTTTGCATTTTCATGATTTGAAATGACAACAGAAAGACTGAGCAGTTAGCACTAAACTGACATTGTATTTTTTTTTCTCAGAAACGCTCATGCTTGTTGAAGATGAACTGAAACAGTGAGTAGACTACTTTTAATTTTCATATTGTACTTCATTTACCTGAGATTAGGAGTTATCAAGGACAAAAAAAAATGTAAACAATGCTTTATCAGGACAACAAGCTAATTTTAAGTATATGACATAAAATCTGTGGTGAGAAAAGACCTTTCGGCCTATCAAACTTGCTCCATTCATGAATTCATGGCATAAATTTGACTGAGCAATAGTGTAAAAAAGGTAATATTAGATCAGTCGCAAATAATGCATCTCAATGGAATTGAAAATCAGAGAGATTCACAACAGGCAGCCAATATGATATTGTTTGTTTTATATTACCATCAAAAGTCAAACTTACCCTCGTGCATGATTATCATGGGCTTCCCCTGGCCCCACCATTTTATACCCCCATGCATGATTATCATGCACTTCCTCTATTCCCACTTTCTGCACCCTTTTAAGGAACATGACTCAGATGTAGCCAACTAAAGTCAGTACAGCATAGGAGGAATTATAATTCCGATTGTCAGAAAAAGAATGGAGGAGCAGACCAAAGGAACAATTCCATTTCCCACTTCCATTCTCCCACCTGGGATTTTAAGGTAATTGGTTTAGTTGGTGGATGAGCCTCTTGACAGATTCCAGCAGGAGGCTAATTGATAATTGCTAATCAGGGTCCCATGATGTATATGGGACACTGACTTGTATTTTAACCCATTCCTAAGTGGGGTGCCCGCTGTAGCTGTCCTGCCATGTGAACCTGTTAGGAAGCGAGAAAGAACCATTATGGTAAGTTTTTAAAAATTCCTTAGAGGATCTGGAGGACCAGGAGTGCTTCTCTAGGCCCCACAAAGAGCGTCCAGGCCTCTGCTGCTCAGCTGCCCACACAACTGTGAGATCCTTGGAATACTCTTTCTCCCAGACTCACCTTGCTGCCTTCTTCCAATAGTGGTGGGCATTCTTCAGGCCACCCAATCCTCATCCCCTAGATGCCCCCACCCCAGCCAGCTGCTGCTTTGTGCTCGAAACAACTGAGTGCTGACCAGCGAGATTCAAAAGTTTCAATCTGCTGAGCCTTTGAATTACACTCCCGGCCAGAATTACCATCTGCTTCCAGTGGGAATTAAAATTGATCCTTTCTGTACTTACTTTGAATCTCAGTTCACCTCTTGGTAATTTGAACCTATGTTCCCTTGTTCTACTTAAACAATTGAATATAAAACAATATTCTAGATTTACTTTTCCCATACCATGTTTTCCCAAATGTACACATCATTTTTGTCAAATTTTTTTCCCTCCTGTTCTGCCCTCCTCTTCCAGCTCATTCAGGGATATGGTTCTGCAGATGCTAACTTCCCTCTGCTATTTCTGCTGGGCAGCAGATTGCAACTGCAGCAGGCAGGACACTTCCTGAGACATCAGTCTCTTACTTTGCCCCATATTCTGGGCAGGCCTGCACCAGGGGTTGTGCCCAGGCCATGAAATAGTCCAGAACATTACATTTGCGGAGTGTCTATTGACAACACTGTGCCAGCCAACTGCTTGCACAGTCATCCAATGAGTTGGTGGGGGGTGGAAGGTAGGGTGGTGGAGGGGTGCAGGATTTACAGCAGGAATCGCAGCAAATAATCTATTGCACAGCAAACCAAGTCTATTTACTCAGCAACTCACTAAGCAAACACAATGGCCTCAATTCAGCTCCTTAGCATTCAGTTTATCGGCACTATAAATGCTATTTTGTCTCCAAAACGCCATTTGCGACATGGCATACACAAACATCTGATGCTAGCTGCGTGGTTGCCATTTTGCTGAGGGTGTTAGCATGCACGCAGGGAGCGTCCGCCGGAGGTATGCAGTGTAGGCAAATCCTGTCGCTGTCATTTATGGAGCTCAATGTTCCAGATAATACCCTCTCTTAACCTTGCACAGCTGAACATGCATTCAGCAGCAGGAAGGACTCCTCACCAGTGCTATTTAAAGGGACCATCAACTAATTTCAGGTTAGTTGTTGACTGATTTCAACTGGTTGGTGCTGAAATTATAAAAGTGTTTGGTTTCTAGAGTTGTTTAAAGTTGCTAAGTCTACAGAGAGTGGTGTAGCGTGTGTTGAAGGACTTTTTGCTGACTTCAAGGGTTCTGTACAAATCACTTGCTCCCAGAAATGGGTGCAGTAGTATACATTTCATTTGAACCTAGCATGACAGGAAGACTGAGCAGAGGTGAATTGGAGCAAGACAAGCTGCTGGAAGACGGAGGAGGAGGAAGCGGAGAAGGGCTCCCAACAGGAGGCCATATATGACTAGGGTATTCAGGGAGCAATTTTACTACCTGAACCTCAGTGAGGAAAAGTGTGTCAGACATCTCAGCTTCTCTAAGCAAGGATCAGAGAGTAATGGTTTAAATGGGGACAAGAGCTTCAAAGGTGGAGGTGAAATTGTGGTTGAGCAGATTGGTAACTACAGAAATGTCATGGTGAATGGAGGGTCAAAGACTAGACAGTTGGGATTTTGAAAATGCAGGTGTACGTGAGCTGGGAGAGAGTTTGTTCCAGGAGCAAATACAGACGGAGGTAGGGTTTGGGAGGAGGAAGGGGATATGGGTGGAGGGCAATACAAGCAGTGATCAGAGATGGCCTTTTCTGTGATTGGCACAATGGGAATAGTGAGGCCGTGTGAGATGGCAAGGTCAGGGACAGCAGTCTGAGCTTCAATGCCAGCAATCTGAGATTACATGACAGCAGTCTGAGCTTCAATGCAGCACTGTCGAATAATGCTTGTGCTTCAGTGGAAGCTGAGACATCAACCATCAGATGCTGCATCATGGTTGGCTCCACAGCTGGCACCCATCCCATGTTGGAAAATATGGACTCCAAGCTTTTCAGAAAGCCCTGTACCAAGTTGGTGCCACACTCCTCCATGCTCCCTGATGTTGAACACAGGTTTTCTGGCAGGCCTGCTAATATACCAAGCATCTCAGCCTTCTTCAGTTGGATACCCCATCAATGTCCACATCTGAGTCCTCTGCAGCAGATCTCGTAAGTTATCTTTCCCTCTGGTGAGGTAGCAACTGCTCTACCTTGTCCCTTGCCATGGCTGCAGGCCACACATGCTGATGTCTCAACGCATGCAGACTCTGCCTCTAAAGTATGCACAGTGTCAGTATCTGAGGTGGTGGTGGCTGTGAATGTGAGGGCGAGTGATGGTGTTTCCTCTTCATCAGTCTCTTCCTGCTCTTCCAACTCTTGCTCTTTCTGGCCAGGTTGCAGTTCATGGATATCTGAAATGAGAAAGGCACAAAGATAGGGTTGTACTGAAGGGAGGGGGAAAAGCAAGAGGTGCATGCTTACACAATTTTCAGCTTGTAAATCAGAAGAGGTGTGAAAAGGTGAAATTGGTATCAGGATACCTCCTCTTCGGTGGTTTCAGCCCTCCCGCTGGCCATGGCCTCGTCCATGGCAGCTTCAATAATGGAGAGACCAACGTCTCCTCCACTAGGATGAGGGAATGCAGCTGTGCCTCTTCCCTCACTGGTTAGGTATTCTTGCCTCCATTTGTGCACCACCTTGTCCTATAAGGGAAAGGGAAGTATGTCAGTGAGTGTGGTGCAATGTGTTTGGATGGTGTGGGTGAGGCTGTCACAGTTGAATAGCTGGCAGTGTGTTCAAACTGTAAGATGTGGGTGAGGCTTACAGTAGTGCTAAGTGGGTGGGGTTGAGGTGAAACTATGTGAAGAATGAGTTGTGATTGGTAGAGATTGATAGGTGAGTGTTGGGGATGTGGTGGGGATTTGATGTATTGAATGGTGTGTGAGGATGGTGGTGCAGTTGGTTGGATATTTGAAGATACATTCACTGACCTTGACCACTCGTGTGATTTCACTGAACATTTTGCAGCACTGTATCCAGGTCCTCGGGTCTAGATTCCTAGTATTGACTGTCATGGCTATCTGCTTCCACTGCCTTTGCAAAGTTTGTCTCGAGGGTCTGCTAGAGTCCTGTAGATAGATCACATTCATCCTCCTCTCCACATCCTGCACCAAGGCCGTCAGTGCAGTGTCATAAAATCTTGGAGCTCATTTTCTGCTATGTTGTGCCATTCTTCTGATCTTCCCTGGTCAAAATCAGCTGTAGAATGACTCCCAGCACCTGCTCCAGCCACCATGCAGCTCCCCTTTAAGAGGTGTAGGTTGAATTTAAATAGTGCAGGCTAGCTTTAACAGGCTAGTCTCTCATGGTTTTGCACCCCCTGCCCAGGCGTGCAGCCACTCAACAGTGCATTTAGTACTGGCTGCACACTGCAATCATTTAAATTAGCAGCAAGCAGCACCAAGTTTGCGTTCTACCTGCATCAAAAGCAATGGACGTAGGGCAATCCTGCAAATGTATTTCCTCACCCATTTTTGAGCCCTGTCCAATTTCATAGCCAGTCTATTTACTCGCAAACACAATCTATTTAAACAGTGCACTACAGGAAGTACTCTAAAATTCTATTTAAAAGTTTAGAGTTTATAATGAGCTTCAATAATGGAGAGACCACCATGGGGTGGAATTTAATGGGCCCCTGTAAAATGGGCTAGGAGACGGGGGACCCATAGAATTGCGACGGAAGGCAGGAGTGGAGGGCCCTTCGCTGTCCCATCGCACCACAATTAAGTCTGAGGCAGGAAAGGCCGAAGACGGTCTTTTTGCCCAAAGGACAATTGAGGCCCTTAAGTGTCCAATCAGTAGTCACTTAAGGGTCTCTTCCTGCCACCACTGGAATTAAGCCAGTGTTGGGGGTGGGGGGGGGGGGTCCTCCTCCATGGGTAATCCGTTGCACACAGAGGGCCCCCGGTTGCAAAGGCCAACTCTCCGTTAACACCCCATCCCGTCCTCAACGGTCAGCCTCTGTCCCCACTTTAACGGTGCCTGTGGACTGGCACCAGTGACACCACCTCACTTACTTTGGGTCCAAGGTTCCAGTGCTGGCCTGGTTCCAGGCCTGGTACAGTACCAGCAGTGGCCATTGGTCCCAGTGGGGCTGCCGATACCGCTCAGCTGCCAGTCCTCTGATTGGACAGCAGTTCTTGGAGGCGGGATCCCATCCTTAAAGGGACGGGGCCCCCAGCAGTGGATAGTTAATTGCCTGAGCGCCATTGAATTGCACTGGGGGGGGGGGGGGGTGGATGGGGGCTTCAACTGACAAAGGTGGGGTTCTCCTCGCCTTTCCTGCCCGGTGCCGTGACCCCTGCTGGGTCGACTAAATTCAGCTCATGAAGTGCACTTCTCCTGCTCCGTCAGTGCTGTGGATGGACATAAGGGGGAATATCAGGGCCTAGGTTCTCGATAGAATAGTTGAAGTCAAAAACCTGGTATCTGTTTTTAAAATAAAAAATCAGGTGCTGCAGTGGAAGAATGTAGGGTCCTTTCTGGATACGCCAAATGGTCTTCATTATTTGTAATTTTCCTGTAATCTGGCCAGTTCGAAAAATACCATACACCATTTATGCCTCAATCACTTTTCTGCCAAATATATCACCAAGGACACCCTTGAATTTGCCAAACACTATCCATCTTCATGATTTTGCTGGACAATCTGTACCAAATATCCATCACCCTGTGCAAACTGTTTGTTTACCTTATCTCTTTGGAGCACATCCATTCCATTTTTACCATTTTGTTCATAGATGCTATGGCAACCAAGCTGTTCCCAATGACGAGAAGGCCTACATCAACCAACTAAAGCACTTCTGTAGCCAATCCACAATTACAACTGATCGTTAATTCCAGCTGCTGTGACAGTACTCAGCACAGTAATTTTGAAACAGTGCTTGCATAGTTTAATCATATTACAATTACTTAGCCCATTGCAATCTTCAGGTTGTGTTTGCATTTACTTCTTCTGTTTGTACCTATGATATATTGGAAAACAAGGTCTGTGCTTATATCCTATGCATATCCAATATTTATCCCAAATTGTTAAAATTGGAATGACAACACAGAAACCTTGATTTTACACCATTATTTGAAAATTGCTCAAATTTGGATTTCGAATTTGATGTTCTGATCATTGTTATATTTTATTTAATTTCTAGTACTAAAATTAATGGAATCTTATTGAAGTAGGAGTTAGTAGAAAGTACAGACCATAACGAAGATCTTATCAGGGGTTGAAACTGCAACAAAAAAATTGTGGGGATAGAAAACATTTGTTCCGAAAAGCAATTTGTTTTTATCTGAATTAACCTGTGCGAATTTTATTTACAAATATAGGTAAAAAAGGCATTTAATAGCCCATGCATGAGGCTCAGGAAAAAAAAACCCTGAAAGCTTCTTTTGTCACAGCTTGAATAACTTGATTGTAATGGAGAAAGAACAGTGTACAATATTAAAGTATTCCAAAAAGAAATCTCAGTGGGACTTTAATAAGACTGTTTGAAGTACAGTCAGGATTTCCCATGGAAATAAACTTGCAACCAGTTGTTTTTGAAATTGCTTTTCTGTGATGGTGGTGCATTTAAACAACAATCAGCAAAACAGAATCGTTTGCAGGGAGAGTGGCTCTGGCTCCATGTGAGGTTACTTGCTGATGCCTGACCCTGTCAGACCCATTTAATAAACAAAGAAGCAATTTTCTGTTTAATACTTTCCACACAAAGGACTGTCTTTCTGTCCCTATGCATTTTAAGCAATAAACTAAAATAGGCAGCAATTTTTCCTACGCAAATAGCTGAGACTCAACTTTACGAAAACTTTAGGATAAGTAGTTAATTGTGGCAAATCGCTGAAAATTACGGAGACAGCTGTGATATCTCTCAGAGCGGGTTTCACTATGTTGCAATCTGTCCCATTATGCAAGCACAATTATCTCCATGCTGGCCTTATTGCCCTGTTCTTGGTCTAGTTGTTTGACTCTTAATGCTGTGTGCGAGTGTACAGATGCTTAGTGACTCTCACAGGCTTCCAGGACTTATGAAACAAAATTGAGCTACTCACACTACTTGTTCTGTGTCAGGTAAGTGGAAAACCTATCACACCTTAACAAATCATTTGTCTTAATACTAGTCAAAACTGCTCAGGACAGTAGAAATTACCAGAGGCCAAGATTTAGCAAACTAAATGTAGAGAGCTTTGCAGTTCAGCAACTGGAAAGAAGAACAGAAGCAAAGTCAGAGATGAGGATAAGCCTCTTGGCCCATCAAACCTCATTCCTCTAGTATGCTGCATTCAACCATCATGACATCTAACTGGTTTTTGAATAACCCCAATTTTTGCCGCTATTACTTTGTTCAGAAGACTATTCTAATCGTTTATGACTCTCTGGCATACTGGAAATTACCCCGGATGATATTGTTTTAATCAAATTCCTTTGCTTGCTGGTTAAATGAGGGGTTCTACAGCAGCACAAAGAACATCTGAGGGTGTATGAGTTGAATGCATTAGTGAATTAATTCCTTATATAGAACATGAAGTATGGAATAAATGACCACTCTATCTGTCAAGACTGTCCAATCCATAGACTGTTAAATCTTTCTTCAGGAGATCAAATTGCCATAGCAGACATTCTTGTTGCATTTCAAAGATACAAGACTGAAGAGGACCTACAGCAAATGGCAAGGGTAAAATTGCTTTTTAAAAATACAGTCTTAAACTGGGATATGAGGAGTTGCAGGAGACAAGAAGACCAATAAAGATGAAAGTGGGCCGAAGTAAATGTCTTTAAACAACATGAATGCTTCATGGAGACAAAAAATATTACATTGAAACATGAAAACTGTTGGTATTTGCCAACTCATGAGCAAAAAAAGCATATTAACTGACTCCCTGATTATGGTAAGTGACTTTTTTAACATAATGCCATTTGCTGAATAGAAATATCAATTATGTATGATATAGGCTACATTAATAGAACAATGTATAGAACATTGCCTATATTTATTTGCATTTCATACTGTTTTGTAAGTGTAGTTCAATGTCTGAGACAGTCATACTTAGGGCTTAGGACATAAAAAATATTTTTGATGCTATGTATACTGATTATGACCAGCTATATAGTTAGACTACACTCTTACATCACAGTATGCATGTTAGCAAGGTTGGTTGATCAATCAGAATCTTTCAGCTACCTGATATACTCCCTTGTGCAGATCAGGGATGCATGCATTCATCCTTTAATATAACCTGGTCTGGCTTACATGTGACTCCAGACCCACAGCAATGTGGTTGACTCTTAACTGCTCTCTGAAATGGCCTAGCAAGCCAGTCAGTTGTCAAGGGCAATTAGGGATGGGCAATAAATGCTGGCCTTGCCAGCAATGCTCACATCCCATGAAAGAAAAAAAACAAGTTTCGCAAGATTGTTAAGATGGCGTCAAATGCCAGTTGGAAGCTGATCTTATGGATTACCCTTGTAGTATTGCTTGCCAAAGTTGTTGTTGACTGACTCCATAGAAATTCAGATTGATTGCAACATACCAAGTCATAAACCATGATAAATACCAATATTGCAATAATTATATAAAAAGTAAAGTTCACACCCAAATTGGCATGATGCTGTTGGCACAGATCTGATGAAGCCACTTGTTACCACCCCAGGGCTATTTCAAATTAACTGCAATATACACATTCTCCTTATAAAGATAACACTTGACATGTCTATTATTTATTGTATTCTTACTCATATAACAGTCATAAAAAAACTCCTCTCGACAAAATTACTTTTTTATAAGATGTTTTCTCAGTCCTCTTTTAGATGGGGTCTAGTGTGAACACATTTTGGTTAACTAATTGCTGTGGCACTCATACTATCTAACTGAACCAAAAGAGAATACAATCCTGCACTTCTTTGATGGCCTTAATCAACTTGTCAGCTCTCAAAGGGTTATCTAACTTTAAGAAGTAGGATATCACACTACTTGAATATGAAACGGAAGCGTATTTCCTCCTTTTCAAGGCTCATGTTACTATCAATGCTTGGCTCTCAAAGGAAAATTGTGATGATGCAGCCTCACCAACCTCTTTCCTGCACATCTCCACCAAACACTTGCCTGGAAATTTTGTAAAAGTGCAAATCAATGGGGGAGGTTTTCAACCTGTGCCTACAATTGTATAAGGTGGGTGAAACGCCTGCAATGCCTGCTCAAAGTCACAGTTGGGAGGCATGAACCATTCAAGGCTCAGGCCTCGTTTCAATTCAGTTGGTAGGCAGCGGGCACCAAGCAGTGCTCAGCCACAACTTGCCAGTTATGGGAGGCCAAAAAGCAGCTGGTTTCTACACATAGATGGGCAGCGGGTCGTGCCTGTTGGGGGAAGGAAGCTAATCCAGTTGGTGTGAGAACGGACCTGCAGCGAGCCTGAAAATGTTTGTGGTGAGTATTCATGCTCCTCTTGGCCCCACAAGAATCTCATAAACCACAAGCCCCCCCAAAAACATGCCTTTTTTCTGAGTGACCTGCAGCTTTCCCTTCAAGTGTCACTGGTTGAGACAGTCAACATCTGGATCCACATTAATAACACTGGCTTCCAATTGGCAGAAAATAAGAAAAAAACCCAGAATACTACGGATGCTGGAAATCTGAAATAGAAACAGAAAATGCTGGAAATACTGAGCATCTGTGGACACTGAGCTCTTCTTCCATCACTTTCACTTCTGTGCCTACTTCTTTGGTGAGGATCCTTGTCCCTGCACAGCGGAACCTTTCCCTGGTCTTCAGAATACTTAGAGCCCTCCCTCTGACCTCTTACCTACTCTAGATCTTTTCATTGAGAACTGCTGGTGTGGCATCAGCTGTTTCAATTTCTTTGTTCCCTTCACTTACTCTAACCTACATTCCTCTGAACTTGCAGCACTCTGCACACTTGGGTCCAACTCTAAAATTACCATCAAACCTGCTGACAAGGGTGGTGCTGCTGTTGTTTGGCAAACGATGCTAATTCTCTGACACCTCCCCCCCATACCAAGACCCCACTATTGAACATCATTTCCAAGACTGTCACTGATCTCACCTCCTCTGGAGATTTTCCCTTCACGACCACCAAACTCAGAATCCCACAACCCCGCACAGCCTGTTTCTACCTATTTCCCAAAATCCACAAGCAGGGCTGCCCTGATAGACGCATTGTTTCAGCATGTTCTTTCCCCACTGAGCTGACTTGTTCCTATCTTGACTCTTCTTTTTCTCCCCTTCTCCAGTCTCTTCTACCTACATCTGTGACTCTTCCAACACCCTCCACTGCTTTAGCAGTTTCCAGTTTCCTGATCTGAAATGTCTCCATTTTACAATGGACATCCAATCCTTCGACACCTCCATCCCCCACCAGGACGGTCTGAGGGCTCTCCGCTTCTTCCTTGATCAGTCCTATCCCACATCACCTTCTTCCTCTTGGCTGAAGTTCTCCTTTAATTCTACTCATTTCCCCCAGATAAAAGGTATTGTTATGTGAACCCAAATGGGTCCTAGCTATGCCTAAGATGCACTCAAATTTTTTTTTATAGCACACGGTGGATTCATTTAAGTGCACAGGACCTTCAAACTGTTTTGTTTGGCCGTGCACATTCGATAATATAAAGGGGTTGACTTGTGCATGTCCTGTGTGGGAACTTTCAGGTTGCTGAGTAGATGTGCAGCTTAGAGGGAACATTGGCTATGCCAGCCTTTTTCTGGGATATGTGCAACGTTCTATGTTTCAGTCCTATTCAGGTTCCCACCCTCACCTCTTTTTCTGGTATTGATGACTCTATCTGTGTCTTTTCCTGCTCTTGACCCTCTTGAACTGGAAAATTTCATTAACTTTGCTTCCAAATTCCACTCTTCCCTCACCTTCACATGGTTCATCTCCAACTCTACCTTTCCCTTCCTTGACTTCTCTATCTCCATGTCTGGGGATAGACTAACGACCAATATCCACAATAAGCCTACCTCAACTCATTTCCTCACACCTCATTTCCTGTAAGGACTCCATTATCAGTCTGTCCATCTCCATTGTATCTGCTCTGATGAGGCCACCTTCCGTAACGGGGTTTCCAATATGTTTTCCTTTTTCCTCAACCAAGGATGCCCCTCCACTGTGGTTGTAAGAGCCCTCGACTCTGTCCATTCTATTTCCAGCACTATGCTCTCACCCCTTCCCCTCCCTCCCAGAACCATAATAGGGTTCCCCTTGCCCTCACCTTCCAGCCCGTGAGCCTCCACATTCAACAGCTCATCCTCCGCCATTTCTGCATCATGATGCCATTACCAAACACATATTCTCCTCCCCTCCCCTTTCAGCATTCAGAAAGGACTCTTTTCTCTGCAACACCCTGGTCCAGTCCTCCATCATCCCTTCCCTTTCCCATGGCACCTTCCCATGCAAGCGCAGGAGATGCAACACCTGCTATTTCACCTCCTCCTTTCTCATCCTATTTGGCCCCAAACACTTCTTTCAGGTGAAACAGTAATTTATTTGTACTTCTTTCAATCTAATATGAAGTATTTGCTGCTCACAATCCTCTACACTGGGGAGACAAAATGCAAATTGGGTGAACATTTATCGGAACAGGTCCTTTCTACCCATAAGCGTGATGGCAAGCTTCCGGTTGCCTGTCATTTTATTTCTCTGCCCACTCCGACCTCTCTGTTCTCAGCCTCCTACACTGTTCCAATGAAGCTCAATATAAGCTCAAGGAACAGCATTCACCTTTCAATTAGGTGCTTTACAGCCTTCTGGACTTCATAATGAGTTCTACAATTTCAGGTCAGAACCTCTGCTTCCTTTTTTTTAGATGGCAGATGTTGGTAATGATTCTGCTATTCCCATTTATACCTCCACTAGACCCATTTTTTTGTTTATTTACTTGTCTCATTACCATCTCCTTTTGTCATGCACCATGATCCCTTTTGCCATTTAATCTCACCTGCCTTCCACCCTATCACAGACCTCCCCTTTTGTTCTTCCTTCTCTTCCCCCTTTCCCTGCATCTGTCCTTGCTTAAAACCTGTTACATCTCCAACTTTTTCCAGTCACTGACTTGAAACGTTAATTCTGTTTCCCTCTCCACAGATGCTGCCAGATCCGCTGAGTACTTCCAACATTTTCTATCTTTAGGGCAGAAAATAAGGTCCAGTTCAGCCAACTAACTGCTGGAACTTTTACTGCAACATAAATCCAAAAACAAACTTGCCAAATGATAGTTGATCCCTCCTCTAGCCTTCAACCCCTGTTACTACAACAATCTTTCTTGTAATCAGTAATACAACCATCAGTGCTCCTGCAACCTTGCTTCTTTTGTTGCTCCTAAGGTGCAAATGATTTATCATTCGTGCCTTCCTGCCCTTACTCCTCCCTGATACTCACATATATGAAACTAATACTCGTTGACAATATTCACCAAGCTTATTCTTTAAAACTGAAACTCCTTAACCTCTCTCTTTCCTTCATTCTAGGTTCTTAAGTTTGCCATCACTTAATGACATCTTCCTGGCTTACCACATCAATTTTACACTTTTTCCCAGCAATATTTTTTCCTTCCCTTTTGGTTTTTTATTTTTTATTTAAGATTTGACATGTTGAAAGCATCAGAGAGAGACGCAGGGCAAGTTAGCTCATCCACAGTAGCAGCAATTCTGTCGTTGTGAATTACATCTTTAAAAAAACGTAATTGTGACAAGCAGAATCTTCTGGGCAGAACAAAGACCAAATGTTGTTTTATGTTATCTGCCATAAGAATTATTTTCCATTGAAGCCTTAATATGTCAAATCAGTATTAAAATTATTCCCATCTACATGAATGTTAAAGGATCTGATATACAGAGAAGCTTTTATAAGCATTTTATTCCAACTGATCATAATCTCTCTAGTATTGTAATGTTTACATTAATAAAACACAGCTGGACCTCATGGTTTGGCAGCCAAAATGTAACACTATTTGCCTAAAAGAAATTCCCAATAAACAGGCTGTATTGTTATATTTTCATTCTGGAAGAATGTGCAGGTGCTCAAAAAACATTGTAGATCCATTGCAAAGGCTTGATAATGTAGAAAAAGCTTGACTACCAATTAGAAGATTTGAAGTTTAACTACCAGCCTCCTCCTCATTTCAAAACTTTGAATGCTTGGTCTTGTATCTTGAGGCATAGAAAACAAAAGTAAGGAGATGCTGAGGCACCCCCTATAAAGGAGATAAAGCAACACAACTTGCAGCAAAAATTCATCAGGATGTTGCCAAGTCTTGGCTGATTAAAGCAAATGAACAGACTGGAGAAATTGAGTTTTTCTTTTCCCACCAGAGCTGACTAAGGGGTCATCTGATGGAAGTCTTCAAGATTAGGAAAGGTTATGATGCAATAAATAATGCTGTTCTGTTTCCACTGTTTAGAAAGGCAATAACAAGAGATGACAAATTTATGATAATCACAAAAAGAACGCATGAAAGGATTATGGTTAGAATGTGGAATTCTCTGCCATAAGGCTGTGGAGAATTGAGTGGATAAATACTTTCAAAAGGAAATTAGACATTTGTTTGTAAAGGAGAAATAGTAAAGGCTTGTTTCTGTGCTGTAGTATTCTAAATTCTACCCACATTCTTACCTTCTACCCTCTGTAAACATGAGGTCATACAAAGCTCTGCTGCCCATGTCCTAACTTGCACTAAATGCTGTACTTCCATCATCCCTGTGCTCGCTGACCTACATAGGCTCCTGGTTAATCAATGCCTCAACTTTAAAATTCTCGTCCTTGTTTTCAAATCCCTCCATGCTCTGGCTCCCTCTCTATCTCTATAATCTGCTCCAGCTCTACAACCCTCCAAGATAACTGCACTCTTCTAATTCTGGCCTCTCGAGCATCCCAAATTTTAATTGCTCCATCATTAGTGGCCATGCCTTCAGCTGTCTAGGCCCTAAGCTCTGAAATTCCCTCCCTAAACCTTACTGCCTCTACCTCACTATCTTCCTTTAAGACACCCCTTAAAACCTACCCCTTTGACCAAGCCTTAATCATCTGCCTTAATGTCTCCTTATGTGACATTGAGCTATCTGCTCTCTGGAGGCTGGCTGGGAGGTGGGAGGCCTCATAAAATGGTGGTATAAGGCGTCTGAAGGGAAGCCCGATGTCTTCTCTCCACCATGGGATATTCCCAGAAGTGGGAGTAGCAATGGCACAGCTGCCCGCTGACTGGAGACGAATGGCCAATTTGTTCAATTAATGCCACTTTACATCCCCACTGGCATTTCACTGGCCTTGGGATGGGCCAATGGGCCCCCACAACATGGGAAAACCACCAGCTATATTGATGTGGCCTCCCAGCGGCTTCCCCCCCTGCGGGGCTGGAGGGGCTTCCTTTCTGAACACTCCATGGCCCACATTGGGGCCCCCGGCCGCAATAGCTGCCCCGTGGCTCTGACGTTGCTGCTGAAGGGTTCACCCCTCCAATCAACGAGCCTGCCTGCCTGGCCCCAGCACATCAAAAAAATTATTACCCACTCTTCGAGAATGCCTCAACATGGAGGCATCCTCTCCTTCTCCCTGTAGCCTCAGGGTTTATCTGATTGGGCCAGCAGCTCTGAGAGGCAGACAACTGTCCTTAATTGGATGGCGGTCCCGGCAGCAGCCTCTTAATTGGCTGCTGCTGGTAAAATCGCCCCAGGGACCCACTTTTGGTCCTGGCAGTGGGACTTTCTTGACACACAAAATCTCAGCCATTATGTGTGGACTTGTAGACCTAAACCTGACTCTTGATTCAATGCTGGTGATGATGCAATATGGTTCAAATAATCTTTATGCTCTTCTAACATGTCTTTTCAGTGCTGATTTTAATGTAAACATATGCATAATTTGGGGATCCCAGAGGTTTAGTGAGTAAATGGTTTGGTACTAACTTCCAGAATCCCAGCTTCAGTACTTAACCTGAGTTAGCTGATCTCAGATGGGACCATTGTGTGGATTCCAGTATTGTCTTAATATCCTCTAAACTGGGTTCCTGCTTCTAACTGCCTTCAAGTGTCCTTTGTTGAAAAGTGTTTTGGTGTGGACATGCAAAGGGAACATTTCCTGATACAACTCCAGTGGACCATGGCAGGAAGCACTTTGGGACCCACTTTTCTGATTTCCTGTTCTTCTTTACCAGGAGTTTTTTTCCCCCATTGGTAATGGGAACAGAGACTCTGCACAAATATAGGTTGGCATTTAAAAGTTAGTGCTGGATGCATTTCAGATTATATATACCCAACCAATGCTGGGTTCAAGGAACATGTGTGATCATGAGCAATATTCATCTGCCCGTGGACAATAGCATTTTCCAAATTATTTAAAAAACAAACTCACTCCAGCAACCTTTTTTTCAAAATTGTAAAATTGCTTGTAAATTGCATTCAGAAATATTGTATTTTAATTTTCAATTCATATTATTGATTTATAGGCATTTGGATGGAACGAATGCTAAGTGCACAACTGGTCTATTTTGATTAAAATGACTGACTGCCCAGCACTATTGTGGTGTACAGAGAGGGAAATTTAAATCTTAAATGACCCCAAGGGAAGTTGAACTGGTTGCAGAGTAATTTGATTTAATTTCCCAACTGCACAAATTTAAAATTCAAAACAAAAAAAAAGGGCTTTCCTGATGGTGCTCAAGGCTTCTTGATGCAAGTATGAATCTTGCCCTCGTACCAGAAAATAGGAACTAATAGCCTATCAAAGATGCAACAGGATTCCACCAAAAGAAAAGATCCCGGTCAGGGTAACAACATGATAAGTCTTTGATGTGATGCCACCATTGTAGGATAGCTTGCCAACTCTCACATGAGAAGAATGACCACTTTGACAAGCACTGAATTTTAGCAGGATCCAATGCAGGAGACAGAAGGGACCTCTGGGTGCTGTGTGTCGTGAAATTGCACACATAAAGCACAGATTTTAAAGAAGCTATTTATAAAGAATAGGTATAAGATTTCATTATGTATAGTGCACACCAAACTCTGCTCTCCACACATGTACTTTCATTAGAAAATAATATAGCCCAAATTGCTCATAAATTACATACTGTAAACTGGAAAATTACATATTTTGAGAAAATTGTATTGCTTTCCATTTTAGTGCATTTGTGATTTGATGTCCCACTTCTCACAAATTGTTGGCTTTATGGTCAGTCTGAATGTTCTCGCACGTATGTAAGATGTATAGCTTAGTATAGATTTCTCTCTTCAACAATAAGGTTCAGATGCTGTGATTCTACATTGAGTATAAAGGTATAATTGCAGTGACTGAACATAAAGTTACTCTGAGAGAAAATGTGATATAAAGGAAGTTTTTATTCATTATGAAAAGCAACTGTTTCCTTAGTAGAGAGATCTGTGAGAGCATTTTAGTTATGGAAACATATTTCAATGTTTATTATATTTCATACACCTTAAATAATAAGGGATTCTATCAATAATCTAAATAACGCCCTGGAGTGTGAAAAAACATTTTGAGATAGGCCTTCAGTGAGTTTTTTTTTGGGGGGTGGGGGTTTGTGGGGGGATGGGTGAGGAAAGAATGTGGGGTGAATGAGCAATGTTCATCTAACATTTTGCTAAGTATTTAAAGATCAAGATCATTTCAGCAGCATTTTTTCAATTTTTTTATAATTACTTATAAATTGCATTCAGAAATATTGGATTTTAATTTTTCAATTCATGTTGTTGATTTGTAGGCATTTGAATGGAGCAAATGCTAAGTGTACCTGTGCTCTATTTTGAATAAAATGACTGACTGAATTCTAATGAAATGCAAGCATTCCTTACGAGTTTGAGGAAGAACCAGGCCTGTAATATATCACCTCACATAAAAGCAGCCTGATTCCAAACTAAGGCCTTTAATGCTGTGTTTTTAAGCATCTTTAATAAGATCTCGATGAATATTTGGTCAGAAAAGAAGATTGAAATTTATAAATACAAATAAAGGTCAGTGATAGAATGCTGTGTAGAACGTGCTGGTTCTTGAGCTGTTGTAACCATGGAAATGTCATTGCCAAGGGAGGAAACTGGACGCACATGTATAATGCAGAATGCAAGATAAGAAAGTAATTCTGATTTGAGATCGGGAGAATCAAGGAGACACTTTGCAGAATGTTTCCTCATGACATTAAAAGTGAAATAAAAGGTTTGATTTATAAAGTGCTTTTTATGATGTCAGGATGTCCTAATGCTCATCACAGCCAAATAAATATTTTTGAAGTGTAGTTACTATTGTCATGGAGAGAAGCAGTCAATTTACTTGCAGGAAGTTCTCACAAACAATAATGAGATAAATACTAAATAATATGTTTTTGGTGATGTTGCTCGAGTGGTAAATATTAGCCATGATACTGGTCATCGACTTGAAATGTTAACTCTTTTTCTCTCCACAGATGCTGCCTGAGCTACTGAGTATTTTCAGCATTTTCTGTTTTTGTTTCAGATTTCCAGCATCCACAGTATTTTGCTTTTCTACCGGAAGAACTCCAGTTTCTCTTTACTTACTACAATAGAATCTTTGCCAGCCACCTGAGAAGGCCAAACAGGGCCTTGGTTTAACATCTGAAAGCAACACCTCTGATAATACAACACTCCCTGAGTATAACATTGAAATGGAGTAGATTGACTCCGAGTTAGAATAGTTTGTACGTAATCTGTGAAAAGATTAGGCTTAAATAAAAAGAGAAAATGCAGGAAATAATCAGATCAGGCAGCATCTGTGGAGAGAGAAACTGAGTTAACATTTTTGGTCATTGACCTTTCATTTCTTGTCAGGTCAGCATCACAGCTCTTCAATGTTATCTTCTGAGGGTTTTAATAATCTAGTCCGGCTACTCCCAAGAAGAGGCTTTACTATATTTAGTTAGCTTGGGAAAAGTAATTACTGGTATTTTGTCACATGAAAAATTGTACTCAGGAAGGCCTGTATTGTTCACTATAATTGTTCAGAGTTCAGGGCCTCAGAACTAATTAGGAGATTCGGTGATTAAAAGGAAAAGCTGTATTTTACCGGAAAAGCTTCAGCGTTTTGAACAAATACAGCAAGTGGCATCCTGTGGCATTGAACATTTTACAATACCAATCAAATCTTACAACCAATGCCAGGAGAGCATTTAAATATAAAATTGTGCTGAATTAGTCAACTTTAAAGACCTCATCATACTAAATATAGTCAATGTGCTGTGAATTTTGTTACGACTGAGGTGGGAGGAGTGCACTGTTTATTCTAGTTCCACTCCTCCACGGGTCACAACATATAGTTAAATTTTTTCCCACTAACTGGTAATGGTCAATCATAGACTCTATTTTTACCCCAAAATAAAACACACCAACCAGGTTTCTTTAATAAAGAACAAAATTATCAGTTTATTAAAAAAACAAGTCTGAACCAGTAATGAAGTAAAGCATAAACACACAGATTGAAATATTAAAGTTCCCTTTTTACCTTAGCCCCTCACACTCACACACATACATACACCAGTTAACCGGAAAAATAAAGGGATTTTTGTTTTTAGAGCTCTATTACAGACAAAAACACATGGGCTGAATACTTGTTCATTCTTGAAGGAAAAAAACAGATGAGATATGTTGTGTTTCAAAACTGGCATACAGTCTAGCCTCCAAGTACACGTAGATGGGTTCAATGGGATCTTTTAGAGCAGTTCTTTTCGGGGAGCGTTGAGAATTAATTTAACAGGCTTTTCTCCAAAGACATGAGATGAGATGAATTGACACAGTGGACTTCTCAGGGTCTTTTAGGCAGCTGCTGGAAAGCTGAGCTGGGTTGTGGTCTTCTCTCCTTCCTTGGGAATTCTCTTCTCTCTTTGGAAGTTCTCTCCCTTTTTAATGGTTCAACCCGAACTCAAAACGATTCAAAAGTGAAACTGACAGCAGGAGGTCAACCTTTTGACCTCCATCAATCTTGACCTGTCACTTCTTTGTAAACAATTTCTCCAGGTGTTCAAAGTTCTCTGTTGTTTATTGAGCTGGAAGTCAGGTGGTTTCCCAGAAAGGCTTGTTTTCCTCACAAGGCTTCTCAGTGACCCTTTTAAAAAACATTTCCAGGGACTGTTTTTCAAAGTGACCTTTACATGACCACCTTTGAAAACCCCAAAGTGTAACATTTGTTCAATCTTTTGTAACAAATTCCAACTATGCACTGCAATACACTTTAGAAATTGAATCAGTTCTGTTTCTGCAGTGTTTTTTTGTTTTTGCAATGAATTCCTGTATGAAAGATGGAATGGACTGTTCTCGAAATATCTGAAAATGTTCTGTTTTTATCTGGATGTTCTAGATATTGTGAACAAAATGCATTTGCAAACCAAACATCCTTGGCAAAATCAGAAAATACTGGAAAATTAAATCATGTCAACCAGCTTTTGTAAAGAAAAAAAGGCAAGTTCATGCCCAAATGTAACCTTTTGTCAGAATGAAAACTAAAAGACTAGTAAGCATTTCAGTCAGATAGACTAAAAAGAAAAAAAATGTAGATACTCAAATCACAGAAAGTGTTAGTAGGTTGAATGACCTGCAAACTGATTTGGAAAATGTCAGATGATCTAAAAAGTCATGTACAGTGTTGGATAGCACTCACCTTTAAGTCAGAAGATCATGGGTTGAAGCATCCACTGCAAGAGTCAAGCGCTTAATCTAGGCTGACACTTAAGAAGTGCTACATTCTCGGTTTTGCTCTCCTAAGGAGGATATTTTAGACGGAGGTCTCATTTGCTTTTTAAAGTGAACGTAAAAGATCCCTTGAGACTATTTGAAGAAGAATTGAGGAGGTCTCCCAGTGTCTTGGCCAACATTTGTCCTTAAGCCAACTCATTTATCTGTTTGCTGTTTATGGGACCTTGATGTGTGCAAATTGGCTGCCATGTTAGTCTATGTAACAGTCTCTTTACTTTTTTTTGACTGTTGTTATGACCAGGTGAGAAGGGGTCTAGGGGATCCCCCTCAGCCTCTGCCTGGTTTAACTGTAACGGGGTTTAATTTTAGAAACACTGTTTTTAGCTCCCGCCTCAGTGAATCCTTGTTCACTGCTCCAATTGTAAGGCATAGAAATCAGACAGGTTTCCTTAGATTTAAACAAGAAAGGTGGAAGTTTATTAATCTTAAACTCCAATCTGGTTAATGACTACGAATATGCGACGCGACCACGGTAGCATGCTTATGCGATAAACAGATATGCAGATAGAGACAGAAAAAGTAGGAATAAAGGGGAAAGGTTTGAGGTAATATCTGGTAGTTACAGTCCTTTGAGTTCAATGTGGAATTGCAATTCGTTCGGGCCCAGTGCACGCTTTAACGTGTTTCGATGTCAGAGTCTTTTCTCTTGAGGTTTATCTGTCTTCCATGGGTCCGTGGCTTGGGTGAAAGCGAGAGAGACAGAGCGGCTTCCTTGTTCCAGCTTTAGTTGCAAACTGTCTTCTGGTCCTTTTTGTGTGGCACAATTCAAAAGACCCCAGGTTGCCCAGCAGGTTGGTCATGCGACTGGCTCCTCATTTGTAACAGTCTCTCCTGTGAGGTTTGTGGATTGTATTAATTTAGCCGTCTCTGGAATGCATTACACCTTCAATGTTCAGTGATCAAAATCAATTTGGGTTAATTGGAGTAGGGAATAGTCCTTTGTCTCCACAAGCAGTGTCTCTTAGTATGCAAATATCCTTCCAGCCCAGTGAGAGGTGATTTTCAAACAAGTCATTTATTCACTCCAGCAACAGTTTAAAATTAATATTCAGATGACAAAATCAATATGTCTCATTCTTGGTAGGTGGGGGGTCTGCATGACACTGTGAAGTGTTTCATAATGTCTTGAGACTGCGAAAGCCACTATATAATTGAAAATTTGTTCTTTCTTACATAACTGAGTCAATGGAAATAGTTAACAAGTACTGGTCAGTCAGCATCTGTAGTGAGAACAGATAGATTAATGACCCAGAATTTCCTGGAAAGCACGTTCTGCAACTTGCATGTAAATGACACTTCCCAACTAGGCTAGGGATGTGCAGTCATCAATGAATAATTCTTCAAATGAGCTGACATTGGAAAATTGGGGAAAGTGACTACTTTGCACTGCTAGCTGTGCAGCAACATTACAATACAAAGGGCGAGATTTTTCCAAAGTGGTGGAAATCCCGTTGTCGGGGTGGTTCCAGGTCGCCAGTCTATTTCAGCAAGAAGGTGGGACTTCTCTCCATGATATTGCCAGCAGCAAGCAATTAAGAGATGGCAGGTGGGGGAGCTGGTCAATTAATGAGGGTGGCTGGGCCTTCCATGCTGCCAGTCCCAATCAGAGGGCTGACAGCTCTGGACTCTCAGGAGTACCACTGATAGAGGTGGTGACTGCTGAGGTAGCCAGGAGAATGTGAGGGTGCCTCAAAATGGAGATACTCTTGGAAAGGTGAGCATTATGTATATTTTTAAATGGGCCAAGCAGGAAGGTCGCAGAGAATGGAGGAAACAGCACACATGCAATTCTGGTAAAACCATAGGTCTGATAGCACAGTGCAGAGTGAACTCACGCCAGCAGGAAGGCCTTTGATGCCAACGGACCCCTCCCTGTGCCAAAGAGCCTCTGGCTATGATGGACCCTGTAAGCCATTGGGAGGCTGCCTCCATGCAGCTTGTGGCCTCCCCACACAGTGGGGAGCCCCTCTTCCGTTGGCAAAATGCTGACGGCCAGGAAAAATCCCCCTAAGTTGAGCCTTTAAGTATTCATATTAGCACCCCTCCTCTGTTCAGCACAAACTTCCCTGCCAGTGGCACTACATCAAGGAGCCATTCAATGTTCCAGTCATTTCACGTGTGACCCTGAGTTTCTGATCACCTGTCATTTTAATTCTCCACTCCACCCCCATTTCTGTGATTGGCCTCTTAGACTGTTCCAATGAAGCTCAATGTGAGCTCGAAGAACACCACCTCATCTTTGACTAGGCACTTCACTGCCTTCTGGACTCAACATGGAGTTCAACAGTTTCAGATTATAATCACAGCCCAAATTTTGTGTACGGTAGTTATTGGTGATGTTCTGCTATTGCCATTTATAAGGCTGGTTAAGAAAATTGAAGCTTATGGAATAGGATGATTTGTGTCCAATTGGATAAAAAAAAAATTGGCTTATGGATAGTAAACAGTAAGTTGCAGTAAATGGTTGTTTTTCAGACTGGAGGATGGTAGACAGCGGTGTTCCCCCAGGGGTCAGTGCTGGGACCACTGCTTTTTGTGCTGTATGTAAATAACTTGGATCTTGGGATACAGAGTAGAATCTCAAAATTTGCCAATGACACCAAACTTGGAGGTGCAGCAAACAGTGTGGATGGTATGAACCACCTGCAACAAAATATAGATAGACTAGCAGAATGGGCAGACAGGGGGCAGATGGAGTTTAATACTGACAAACGTGAGGTGATGCATTTTGGCAGACGAAATAGGGAGAGCCAATATATACTTAATGGCACAGTTCTAAAGAGTGTGCAGGAACAGAGGGATCTGGGGTGCACATGCATCATTCTTTGAAGGTGGCAGGACATATTGAAAGAGTGGTTGCTGATCCTTTATAGAGCTCTGGTTAGGCCCCAACTGGAGTATTGCATCCAGTTCTGGTCACCAGACTTCAGGAAAGATGTGAGGAGCCTTGAGAGGGTGCAGTGGAGATTTAGCAGATCGGCTCCTGGATGAGGGATTTTAGTTGCAAGGTTAAGTTGGAAAAGCTGTGCTTGTTCTCCTTGAAACAAAGGAGATTGAAGGGAGATTTAATAGAAGTGTACAAGATTGTGACAGGCTTAGATAAGTTAGACAAGGAAAAGCTGTTCCCACTAAAATATGGTACAAGAACTAGGGGACACAGATTGAAAGTTTTGGGCAAAAGATGCATGGGGAATATGAGGAAGCACTTTATGCAGCGGATGGTAATAACCTGGAACTTGCTGCCCACCAGGGTGGTGGAAGCAAAGATGATCAATGACTTCAAGAGGAAGTTAGATGGCCAGCTGAGAGAAATAGATTTGCAGGGCTATGGGGATCGAGCGGGGGAGTGGGACTGACTGAATAGCCCAGTGGAGAGCTGGCATGGACTCGATGGGCCAAGTGGCCTCCTTCTGTACTGTAAATGATTCTATGACTCTATGACTAATGCAGCTTCCAGGCATTTTACTGCCCCCCACCCCATCTCCGTTCCTGCCACCCAGCAGCCTGTGAAATTCTGCCCAGAAATTTGTTCTGCCCAATAACAGAACATCACCCTATTTATGATGCTTGTATTGACCTTGTTGGGAACAGTGTAGAAAGTCAAACATGGAGAGTTCAGATTATGAATGGAAGAGGGAGCTAAAATGGTAAACCAAAGGGATGTCAGAGTCATAGGTGTATAAGAAAGAAGTCGCTAATCTGCAACTTACTGTCCAACAGAAGAATATCTGGGGCCTGGGACAATAGTGTGGCTGGAAGCAAATGGCCAACTGTTGCTTCAGTTCTTGTTGCATGGGAAGGTGCGATGGGAAGATTAGTTGGTAGCAGTAGTAATAGTAATGGAAAAGTGAACAAGATTATCTAGGAGTTGCGCAGAATGGGCTGAATTTAGTTAACCCGTTGCCGGTTCCAGCGGCGGACCTGGAAGTGGGTGCTGTCACCTCTTGTCACATGTGTGGTTAGCCCACCACAATCTCATGGAGGGCGACCATTTGTCAAAATGAAGGCGCGGGCCCCTTCCAGTCACGTGATGGGGGCAGGCTCCAAGGTGATGATTATGGGTCAGATGACTCTGGAGCAGGCGCTGGTGGGATATTTATAGCCCTGCTTGTATTACTGCCTTTAAGAGATTTACTGTTTGACGGTTGCTGGCCTTGGTGTGGTAGTAATTCCTGGGCCCCCTTCCCCCTGGGAAAGGATGCCACACTATGGCAGAGGCAGGACACAGGTGGCCCCACGGTTTAGTGACACCTCCCTGGAGATCTCCAGGCTGCAAGGGAAAAGCGTGAGGTCTTCATCCCCAGGGATGGCAAGAAGAGGTCCTCACGCCTGACCAAGCAAGCCTGGATGGAGATCGCAGAGGAGGTAAGCAGCCATAGGGTCACCCCTCGAACATGCGTGCAGTGCAGGAAAAGAGTCAACAACTTCCTTTGGTCCATACTACTCTCGTTTTTGGGAATTGCATGTGGCTATGCAGGAGGCACCACAAAGACACTGACAAAGGGGGTCAGCCATCATCACATCCTGCCAGATGCAAGGCTGCATCTCAGCCTCAGGCCACATTCTTTCACAGCTCACCTCCATTACCACCCCTGAAAACAGGCATGGGGAGGAGCCATGTAGTCATCCCCAGCAGAGGAGGAGGGGCTTCCACCAGCAGAACTGTTCTCTTCCTCTTCCTGTGAAGTCTTACTTTCTCCCTCATTCCATTTACAGGACAAGCAGGTCCATAACAACAGGGAGACCTTGCAGACTGACGGAGTACTTCCAGATATATGGCCTCTCTCTACAGCTGAGAAGGAGGCACTGGAGTTAGCGGGGACTCACGTCAGTCACTCAATAGCGGATGGTGAGACTGGATTCTCCACTCGAGAGTGGAGATTGTCTTCATTCGATATCTGGCACACTTCTTCAGATCCACATCACGCATGGTTAGCATGAGGAGATCTGCTCAGCCTAACCCACACGGTGTTCGTGTTCTCTCATGCAGGTCAGAATCTGCAGGAGACTCCAACTGAAGGGGGACAGCTGTCAACCTCTGAGGAGGAGCAGTCAAAGGATGCACATCACATGACTCCCTGAACCTTCCACTAGCACAGGTACTTTCACCTTGGTGCATTTGCGCTTGGTCTTAGAATCAGTGTCACAAGTCGGTGAGAGCACCGCACATGCGCCCGAGCAGCTGGCTGAAGCTCTGACAGCCGAAGCATCTGACAGTCAGAGGACTGAGGGTGTCCAGGCTCATGCTGAGCCCCAGGCTGATGACGAGCCTCTGGTGTCTACAGCACAGGTCCTGCTGGAGTTGCAGAGAGAGGTAAGGCAATATCTGGCGGAGATGCCAGAGGCCATGTGCAGCCATGAGCAGACGATGGAAGAGTCCATCCATGCCATGAGTGCTGCCATATCTCAGGCATGTGAGCATGTGGCTTCCTCCATTGAGAGGTTGGCGACCCTCATGGAGAGTCAGATCCCACGGATATGCGCAGACCTGTACACCATCGCCTTGAACATGAGCTTGATGCCGCAGTGGCAAGGTGAGTGAAGGACAAGGCACCTGGCACCTTCTCCAGGTCCTTGTCCTACTCTGGTCAGCACGGAGGTTCAAGTGAACCTTGAAAGGGAAGAAGAGAGGCTGATCTCCACAGCTGGGGACTCCCCTCAGGGTGCTCTGAGTGTAGACACCGGTTCCGCAGCCCCTCCGTCAGTGAGCCCAGCTCCAGTAGCTGCGACACCTGATGAGACTCCTGCATCTGTGCAGGAATAACCTCAGGCAGCCAGGATCTGCCAGGCCTCAGCAGCCAGAAGACGGCCGCCAAAGTCATCCCAGGCCAAGGGGAAGCCTGATCAGCTGCCTGCCTCCAGCCCAGGTGCTATCGCAGGAGTTACACCTCGTAGAAGCACCCATAAACATATAAAGATAACCACCTAGACACACTTGGAGTTTCATGGGTGTCTGTCATTTGCCATTTGTTTTGTGTTACAAAGTTTTATTGTTATTCCAGTTAACATTCATTGTGGAAAATGCTAATTCTTTCATGCCTTAATTGTGAGATGCTGTCTTCATCCTTTTCCCTTAGTGGGCTGACAGTGTAGGCACTGCCCTCCTTTGGTAAGCATCTCACATGGGCCAGAGGGTGTGGCTAAGTTGGGCACGAGGCACGGAACCCAAATAGAACCGAGGCAATAGACTCAATGCTTTTACGAGTCTTTATTGATTTCACTCTGAGAGGCCATTATGGTGGCTGGAAGTGGGTAACTATGAGACTGTCTCTTGCCTTCCTTGCCCGTCGCTGAATGTACCTGGTCTCCGGTGCAAGGGGTTCAACATCCAGTGCTGCCTGCTCATTAGCCTCCTCCACATCCTCTTTGTCGGTTGAGGAGTGGTGATCAATCGTGTCCTCTTCAGGCAAGGCCTCCCCCTCTGCAGTGCTAGTTTGTGCAGAGCACAGCAGACCTCCATGGTGGAGGGGACCCTCAGTGGGGCATACTGCACCAACGGATCGATCCAGGCAATAGAATCTCACCTTCAGCAACCCAATGACCTGCTCGATGGTTGTTCGGGTGGAGCCATGGCAAGTGTTTTACCTCTCCATCACTGCATTGTGAGGGTTCCTCACAGGTGTCAGTAGCCATGTCTTCACTGGGTCGCCCTTGTCCTGGAGAATCTATCCCTGAAGGTGAGCAGGGACTGTCGTAGTATGTCGGCGTTGTGGCTGCTTCCTGGGAAGCGGGCACACACCTGCAGGAAACCCTTTTGGAGGTCACAGGCCAGCTGAACATTGATGTAATGAAAGACCTTCCTGTTCATTCAGGCGGCTGGCTGGTCTGTTGGAGCCTTGATGGCCACATGTATACAATCTATCACACCTTGCACGTGGGGGAATCCAGCGATGTCCCTGAATCCAATGAGTCTGACTGTTAAGGTCGGTCCAGTAATGCACATGGTCGCCAGCCCTTTTGAATAGGGCATTGGTCACCTCCTTCATGCAATGATGGGCAGCTGCTTGGGAATCCCCACACATGTCCCCAGTGGATCCCTGGAGAGATCCAGTGCCTAAAATTTAAGCGCCGCTATGATATTCAGAGCCACTGAATCCTATACGTCACAATTCGGCCTGCGGCACGCACATAAGTCAGTGAGGGCCTCCCTGGAGAGCCCCAAACTTTGCTGACAATGCTCAGGCATTTGGAGGTAGCTGAGTCAAATCCCGTACACTCTGTGGTGCAGGTGGGCCCTTCTTGGCATGGTTGTTACTCCTCTCGTTATGGAGCCACATGGACAGACACAGCTGCCTCCTGTCCCTCACTCCATCAGAGGCACTGCATCACGCCACGGGGGTCCACAATGACAGGGTGTATGTGACCCATGCCAGGTGATCAGTAGGTTTCCAGAGTGCCTTGGCATCTTTGCTTTTGCTACTCCTCTTGGCTTATGCGCTAATGGCCCTCAGTGCCCACCTTTGCTGAGAGTCAATCCTCTCACTCGATGGTATGGCCACCATGCAGACTGCCTGAGACCAAGCACCCACCGCTCCCCTCCCCCGGTACTGTAACCCGTGACCAAACCCACCCATGCAGAGCTCACAGCACTGCAGACCCACAATGGCCTCTGCTCACCCCTTTTCCCCTATCCAGTGCTCGTCATGGCTGCCTTCGTGTCGGGACAATGAGGCCTCGTCTTGGTGCCGCCACCTTTCAAAAACTGGGAAGTTGAAGGCACGTGAGGGCTGCCTGTCAGCCACTTAATTACAAGCCCCCATTGAATTGTTTTCAATTGCACACAGATGTATTATAACTATCCGTTCAGCAATTTAAATTGCAGTCCCATCGAGTCGGGCGGCAATGCCACCTTGGCACTTTCTCGCTGCTGACGAAATCTGGAACCGACATCATGACGTCAGATTTCTGGACGGGTGCGTCTCAAAGAGTCATACAGCACTGAAACAGCCCCTTCGGCCCACCGAGTCTGTGCCGACCATCAACCACCCATTTATACTAATCCTATATTAATCCCATATTCCCTACCACCTCCCCACAATTCTCCTACCACCTACCTACACGGGGGGAAATTTACAATGGCCAATTTAGCTATCAACCTGCAAGTCTTTGGGGTAGTAGTTGAACCACCATTTTCAGGGTCAGCTGTCACTTGCTATGAATTTGTCTCTGACCTGTGCAGGCTTTCCTGCTGATGCGAGATCACAATGTACTATGCTATTAGACCTACCGATGTACAAGAATTGTACACGTGCAGTTTTAGTTAGTTAGAGATACAGCACTGAAACAGGCCCTTCGGCCCACCGAGTCTGTGCCGACAATCAACCACCCATTTATACTAATCCTACACTAATTCCATATTCCTACCACATCCCCACCTGTCCCTATATTTCCCTACCACATACCTATACTAGGGGCAATTTATATAATGGCCAATTTACCTATTAACCTGCAAGTCTTTGGCATGTGAGAGGAAACCGGAGTACCCGGAGGAAACCCACGCATACACAGGGAGAACTAGTAAACTCCACACAGGCAGTACCCAGAATTGAACCCGGGTCGCTGGAGCTGTGAGGCTGCGGTGCTAACCATTACACCACTGTGCCGCCCCTCAGCAACTGTGCTGTCTTATGGCAAGTTATTGTGTTGTCAAATCTGGAGTATAAACAGGACAGCTTTGATATTAAGAGAGACAACTCTAAATAAAGGGGTATCAAGTTCAGCATAACCTTCAACATTAGCTCTTCATGACTTCATCACATACCTCAGAAGTTATACATTGTGACGTCATGGAGATCTTTGATACAAGCTTAGATGTTTTGGTAAAAGCTGGAGTTGACATGTTAATCTTGTTTACAACAACTTAAGCAAATAACTGTTAAATATCTTTTGCCCTCTCTTGCAATCCATTAAAAAAAAAACATTGTAAATTGGCTGAAATTCAACTGAGCATTAATGTTAATAATGCTTCTGATGTCTGATTACTTAATCATTAGCACCACACTGTGTTGGCTCACCACCCCGTAGGAACTCATGTAAAATCATTCGCTCACGAAGGACAGGTTGTTAACTCTTCCTAACTCAAACTTACATTTAGGATGGTGACGGCTAAGGTAACATTTTTGTGTTATTCCTCTACAGCAAATGAATATGAACAATCAGTGGTAGGTCAAATGGACCATGAAAAGCTGAATGCGGTTTCATGGGTGGGAGGAGGCAACATGGTTATGGAAACAGAGATTATAATATTCTGAGGTGTTACCATAGCAATGCTATTGGTTTTCTCACTTCTGTATGCATTGTTGGTGGTAACAAGGCCAATACATTGGCTTGTTAGCTTTTATTAAGCAGTAATTTAACTCGTCAATTTGAGCCAATTATCTGCAGTTTTATCTGAACATTTTTACTAAATCAATCCTGTGCATGAAAATATTGTGGAAGTATTTTTCATTCTAAAGGATATGACCATCAACTTGTAGAGCTTTATGGGTACAAGTACACACAGATCATGCTTTGATTTTGGCATTAGTGTTTCACTTGGCCTGCTAGTATTACTTGATAAGATCAAAAACAAGGATGAGAATTTTAAAATCGAGGTGCTGCCAGACTGGGAGCCAGAGAGACTGGGAGTCAGAGAGCACAGGGATAATGGATGAACAGCATATGGTGCGAGTTAGGATACAGAGTTTTGGATAAACTCAAGTTTACAGAGGGTGCAAGATGGGAGGCTGGTCAAGAATGCATTGGAATAGCCAAGTCTAGAGGTAACAAAGGAGAATTTTAGCAGCAGATAGTTGAGGTAGGGCAGAGATGGGGGATGTTACAGAAGTGGAAGAAAGCGGTCTTAGTGACGGAGAGGATATGGAGTTGGAAGTTCAGTTCAAAGTCAAATAGAATGCCAAGGTTGCAAAAGGTCTGGTTCAGCCTCAGACACTGATCAAGAAGAACAATGGTGTAGGTGGAAAGATAACAGAATTTATGGAAGGGACCGAAGGAAACGGCTTTGTTCTTCACAATATTCAATTGAAGGAAATTGTACATCATAATCTGCACAACACTCTGGTTTTACATGGGCTACAATATTTGCTTTATTGCTGAGTGGCAGTGGGTGCTTCTCTGCCTTTATTCTTCTGTTCAGTTTGTTTTTTTAAATTCTTTCATGGCTTGTGAGCGTCACTAATCACTAGTTGCCCTCCCTAATTGCCCTTGAGAAGGTGGCGGAGAGCCGCTTTCTTGAACTGCTGCAGTCCATCTGACCCAGCGACAGTGAAGGAACGTCGAGGCAATGTCAGTCCAAGTCAGGATGGTTTGTGTCTTGGAGGGAAACTTGCAGGTGGCGGTGTTCCCATATGCATCTGCTGCTCTTGTTCTTCTAGGTGGTAGAGGTTGCAGTTTTGGAAGCTGCTTTTGAAAGAGACTTGGTGAGTTGCTGCACTGCATCTTGTATATGATGCACGCTGCTACCTCTATGTGCCGGTGGTGTAAGGAATGAATGTTTAAGGTGGTGGATGGGGTATGGATGGGCTGCTTTGTCTTGGATGGTGTCAAGCTTCTTGAGTGTTGTTGGAGCTGCACCCATCCAGGCAAGTGGACAGTATTCCATCACACTCCTGACTTCTGTCTTGTAGATGTGGACAGGCTATGGGGAGTCAGGAGGTGAGTTACTCAACACAGAATTCCCAGCCTCTGGCCTGCACTTGTAGCCCTGTATTTATATGGCTGGTCCAGTTAAGTTTTTGGCCAATGGTAACCCCCAGGATGTCATTGGTGGGGGTTACCATGATGGTAATGCCGTTGAATGTCAAGGGGAGATGGTTAGATTCACTCTTGTTGGAGATGGTCATTGCCTGGCACTTGTATGGTACGAATGCTGCTTGTCACTTATTAGCCCAAGCCTGAATGTTGTCCAGGTCTTGCTGCAAGTGGACATGGACTACTTCAGTATCTGAGGAATCACGAATGGTGCTGAACACTGTGCAATCAAAAGTGAACATTTCCACAGCTGACCTTATGATTGAAGGAAGATCATTGATAAAACAGCTGAAGATGGTTGGGCCTAGGACACTACCCTGAAAAATTCCTGCAGCAATATCTTGGGACTGAGATGTTTGGCATCCAACAGCCCCAGCCATCTTCCTTTGTGCCAGGTATGACTCCAACCAGCAGAGATTTTTTCCCCCGATTCACATTGACCAATTTTGCTGGAGCTCCTTGATGCCATATTCAGTCAAATGCTGCCTTGATGTCACTTCGTCTCTTGAATTCAGCTCTTATGTCCATGCTTGGACCGAAGTCTGGAGCAGAGTGGCCCTGGTGGAACCCAAACTGAGCGTCAGTGAGCAGGTTATTGTAAGTGCCGCTTGATAGCACTGTCAATGACACCTTCCATCACTTTGCTGATGATCGAGAATTGGCTGATGGGGCGCTATTGGCCAGATTGGATTTGTCCTGCTTTTTGAATTCAGCTATTAGCCATTCAAATGTCCTTGTAAGTAGTTATGTTGTCTTGTTTTTTTAATTCTTTCATGGGATGTGAGCATCACTAATCACTGGTTGCCTAATTTTCCACACACCTGGTTTGTAGTCACTTCTGCTGGTACAAGACCATGCAATCTGTTTCTCTCTTTCATACCTCCTGTTGTCACCAGACAACCATAATTAACCTCTCAGCTTGCTTAGGAAATAGAAAATCTTCCTTGTTTTCAACAATGCTACAATAAACAATTTGAAACTGTGATCACTGTCTGAGCTAAATTTCAAACAAGTAGGAAAACATTTTCAGATTTGTGATCTTTTGGAATCTTTTCTTGTCATTACATATCCACTAATCAAAGAGTCATTTCTTTTTTTTTTCTTTTGGGCCTCCTTATCTCGAGAGACAATGGATACGCGCCTGGAGGTGGTCAGTGGTTTGTGAAGCAGCGCCTGGAGTGGCTATAAAGGCCAATTCTGGAGTGACAGGCTCTTCCACAGGTGCTGCAGAGAAATTTGTTTGTTGGGGCTGTTGCACAGTTGGCTCTCCCCTTGCGCCTCTGTCTTTTTTCCTGCCAACTACTAAGTCTCTTCGACTCGCCACAATTTAGCCCTGTCTTTATGGCTGCCCGCCAGCTCTGGCGAATGCTGGCAACTGACTCCCACGACTTGTGATCAATGTCACACGATTTCATGTCGCGTTTGCAGACGTCTTTATAACGGAGACATGGACGGCCGGTGGGTCTGATACCAGTGGCGAGCTCGCTGTACAAAGAGTCATTACTTCTACTGTTATTATGTGAATAGTATACATCATGGTAAAACACATGCAAGTGGCTGCAGGGTACAAGTCTCTACTACGACAGTTTAGAGTTGATGAGTCACACAGCACGTTAACAGCCATAAACAATAGATCTGCTTTGATTTTTGTCTTTTTTAAAGCAACCCAGGTGGTCAGATGGGAGAAAATATTTGACCCTTCACTGTTTTATTCACTTTGTTAGCATACTATCGACCTCTTTTGAAGGTCGAAGTGTAAGTAGGTGTATTTTGTTTTAAGTTTTTTGCCCTTGGGTAATGACATTCAAGAATCATTTGAGCCATGGCTCGAGCAACGGCAATACAGGAAACATCTGCAGAAGGGTATGTAATGTCTTGTTCATATCTACAGTGCACAACTTCATTCTCACTTGACTTGCTGCACAATGGCCGATCGTCTTCATACTGGGTTCAGCAACAAGTAGCTGAAGTAAAGTACTCATTCAGGAACTCAGTTATCAAGACATCATGCTGGGTCTAACTTGGTAAATCAAAGTTTGTCTATTAATGAGGATGGGATCAGTCTTTTTGTCTTTCACTCCTTACCATGGACGCTTGTCTTAGTGGTCATATCCATCATTAGAATGTGACCATATTCTCATGCTTAGATTTCAGCATTGTTTCTACTTAAAGTAGTTCAACAAAGCGTTGAGGAATTTGACTCATTGACATTGTATGGAAAATTTCCTTGGGTGCAATAAACAAAAGATTGCACTTGTACAGTTGATTAAAAAGCATGTACAAGGATTTTAGTATCTCCTTGACATCCACCTCCTTTAATATCTGCATAAGGTGTTAACCTTCATTTGGGGTTGGGGTGGGGGGCAGACGGGGGCACACAGTGTACCAAAGGAAGTGAATAAAACAGTAATAGGTCAAACATTTGTTCCTAACTGACCACCTGCGTTTTTTTGTAAAGGTCAGCAGTACAAAATCCAAGCTAAGAAGAAAAATTGTGTACTGCGATGTTCATCATTGCTGGCTGCGCAAAGATGATCCATCTCATCAGATAATGCTGTCTGTACTATTGGAGACACCAGCACACCCTTATTTGTATTACAGTCCTACCTTTACTGTAATATAAATGCAGTATAAGAACGTTAAATATAGTACATATTTCTCCTGATGTTCAATTTATTCTTATTTGGCCTGGGGGAGCTTATATAAATAAGCCATAAGTATATATTACTTTAATTTTTCTTTGAGAGCTTATTGCTGCTTGCATTCCACCTGCTTTTTTTAAACTTAGGATTTTCGATTACATCAACCTATAAAAATCACCATGTAGGATTGCCTGCTGTATTGTTATGTTGTACTTTTTTAAGGGCCCCAGAAATCCAGCATTACATTATCATGGAAAAGCAACAGCATTTATTATGGTTGAAAATAACTCAATATTCAGTTATTCTGTTTCCAAACTCCATCTTGCAGATTGCACTGGATCACGCTAATGTATCATTACATCTATTAAATAAATAAATAGCTTGCAGAACTTCGTCAATGAAACTAATTCAGAATAACATTGTGATCTTAGTGTTCTTGTCCACTTACAATATTGTAAAATCTGTAGAATTTTGCAGAATTCTTGGAGTGACATTTGTGAATGGACAGATAGAGCCACGTATTATAATGCCCAACATATTGTTACGGTTGTTTAAGAATATTCTGGGATCATTTCATACTGCCTATCCATTGGGAAGGGAATCTATATTCATTTCTCTGCGAACTGTTATGTGCAAATACATGTAACTGCAATTAAACGATCTTTGTTAAAAAAACAGGAACATATGTTCATATTCCAGCTGCATTGCCAACTGGAAATATTACACCAACAAATATGATCAGGTGCTGCAGAAGCAAAGTGTTCGTGAACATGTGTCGATGTGTAATAGTTGAAAACCATGACAACAGCACAGATTTCCTCACCAGTACTGCATTGGTTTTCAAATATGTGCAAGACAAACCTTGCAGCCAGAACTTAGAGCAGTTACACGGTGGAGTCACCTTTGCATTTAAAGGACCACACCAAAAGCCGAGGATGGCAGAAGGGAACTCTAAGGTGGCCCCACAGTTCAGCGATGCCTCCCTGCTCATTTTCCTCCAGGCTGTGTGGGCAAGACGGGAGTCCTTTTCACCAGCGATGGTAAGAAGAGGCCCTCCTGCCTGAACAAGGCAGAGGAGGTAAATAGCCGTGGGGCCATCCGCCGTCAATGTATGATCACACATTGGGGGTATTTTATAGGCCTCCAAAGAGTGTGTGAGAGATCGAGGAGCAAATCTGCAGGGAAATCACAAAGATGTGCAAGAACTATAGAGTGGTGATATTGGTGGACTTTGATTACCCAAATATCAATTGGGATAATGTCAGAGTAAAGGGTAAGGTGGGAAGGAATTTCTGAAATGTGTTCAGGAGAACTAAAGGCCGGCTCGGGTCTGCAAATGAAACCCGACCCGAGCCTGACAGAAGCACATCCGACCTGGGCCTGACCCAGCAAGAGTCCTTTCATTTTTTCCCCCCGCCTGACTCGACCCGACCCGACCATCAGTTAACCTAGCTTCCATTTTTCACTTTGTTACTTATCTGCACAAGCTTAAAAAAACTGTAACTAAACAACCTTTCTAGACCAAAAAGTACATTAACATTGGAGCCACTTACCAGAGGTGGTGATAGAGTGTGTCCAACCTGGCCCGACCTGACCCGAGCCCGAATGCCGGACCCAGAAGAGCGATCCGACCTGAACCCGACACATGTCGTCAGGTCCCATTGGGTTCGGGTCGGGTAACCGTGCTCTAAGGAGAACTTCCTGGATCAGTATGTTCTCAGTATAACTAGGAAGGAGGCTGGATCTGGTGCTGGGGTTGAGATGGAGCAAGTGTCTGAGGGGAATCCCTTAGCTAAGAGTGAACAACGTATCATAAGGCTTAGACTCATAATGACCGAGATCACTGTGAAGCAGACTGGGATCAGAGCAGTGTGAAGCAGTCTGGGATCACTGTTACGCAGGCTGGATCCAGTGTGAAGCAGGTCGGGAGCAGTGCAAAACAGATCGGCAGTGTAATGAGTTCTTTCTATTTTCTGATGCAACAGAAATGAGATGTGTGGAGTCAGCTATGCTGAAGATCTCAAACAGGTTTCTTACAGATAAACTATTATATACAGTACAGAGAAAACTACTTACAGAACCTTTGTCTGGGTGTTACAGTTGCAGAATGACTCTGGCTTCGAGTCATATGACTGCATCCTGGTACTTGGCTCATTAGCATACTAATATCTTAAACAGACATCACTCTTAAAGGCCATCATACAACAGGCAGCAGTGTGAAGCAGATGATTGGTGAGTAGCTAGTGAGTCTTTTTTAAGGAGTAGGTTTAATAGTCTAATAAATAGAAGCATGGAAGGGCAGCTCAGATCGGTGGAGTGCACATCCTGCTCCATTTGGGAACACCAGGATGCTTCACGTGTCTTGGATAACGATGTGTGCAGGAAGTGTCATCAGGTGCAGCAGCTTGAGCTCTGGATTTCGGAGCAGCAACAGGCATCACTGTTGTGTATCGTGAGGCTGAGTGTTTCATGGATAGCATGTTTATAGATGTGATAACCCTGCAACTTAAGAGTATGGAGGTATGGGAGGGACTAGGTGATCGTTAAGCAGTCAAGAAGGATCAGGCAGGTAGTGCATGAGTCCCCTGAGTGCATCTCACTCTCCAACCAATATTCGGTTCTGAATACTGTGAAAGTTCCTCTGGGGTGTGCAGCCAGTGTCTAGACCATGGCACCATGGCTGGCTCAGCTATACGGGGAGGGTGGGGGAAGGATGAAGATTGTAAAAGCAAAAGTGATAAAGGATTCTATAGTTAGGGGAATAGACAGGTGTTCCTGCGGGCAGTTTTGGGTCCCCTGCTTTTCTTGATTTGTATTAATGACCTAGACTTGGGTGTACAGGGCACAATTTCAAAATTTGCAGATGCCACAAAATTTGGAAGTATTGTGAACTGTGAGGAGGATCATGATAAAGTGTAAGAGGATATAGGCAGGCTGGTAAAATGGGCAGTGTTACAATCCCATTAAGGACCATTAACTTTTAAAAAGAGGAAGTCAAATTTCCAGTTATTCCTGAAAGAATTATGCGACAAGAGTTCACGTTTTAAAGAAAATTAGAAGAGTTAAACAAAGCAAACCGCTACTAATTTATCACTATAATTTGGTAACGCTTATACTTTCAACTCAAAATCTTAACAGCAGTTAAAGACGTATACTTTAAATTGTAAATCTTAACTGATCACTCCTGTTGGACTGTTACTTCCACCCCAAGAGTTCACATATATGTTACAAGATCATGGCAGTTTGGTTCACTTCTCCTGGGACCAATCCAAAGTGTACCACAGCTCTTAGGAATTCACTTAAATTTTCCTTAATTTCTCAGCTGTCTTCTGAGGTATGAGATCTCCTGGAGATTCTCCCTCTAGATTCGGCCAGGCAAATCCTCCAGTTCTGTTCCAACACCTTCCAAATCTGAACTTCCCAGCTTAAGCACGAGCATGCCTCAAAACAGAAACACTCCTGATTTCCGATGGCCTCTTTGCTCCCGAGCCCAGTTGTTCCCAAAGCCAACAGCTTTACAAAAGCCAACTGACTGTTTGGGTCAGCAAGCACACACAAATAAAAATAAAACCTGGTCAAAGCGCATCTCCTGCATCATCTATCTCCATAGCAAGTGGTGCACATGGGATGTCCCAGATAGCAAATTAAGTTGATTACCTCCAACTGCCAAAAAATCTCTTGGATTTCTGATACCCACATGAATAATTGATATTGCTAACAATGACAGAGCAATCTCTTCCAGACATTCTAATTCCATCTGCCAACTAAATGAGTCCACCTGTTGTTTTATGGTTCTTACCTCTCTAACTCTGTCTCTGTCAGTGCTCATGGAGAAATCTTTGAACTTTAAATCTTGGATGGTCTGCAACCTTCTGAAATTCTTACAGCTACACATTTAATTCCCCAAAACTAAAAATGACCTCTGAAATATTAATACAAACCATGAACCGGGTGATTGTAAAAGCGGACAAGTGGCAGATGACGTTTAATACAGAAAAGTGTGATGTGATTCATTTTGGTAGGAAGAATGAGGAGAGGCAATATAAAATAAGGGGTATACTTCTAAAGTGGGTGCAGGAGCACAAATCATTGAAGGTTGCTGGGGCAGGTTGAGAAAGAAATTAATAAAACATGTGGGATCCTGGGCTTTATAAATAAGGGCCTAGAGTACAAAAAATAAGGAAGAAATAAGAAACCTGTATAAAACACTGGTTCAGCCTCAACTGGAGTATTGTGTCCAGTACTGAGCACCACACTTTAGGAAGGATGCAAAGGCATTAGAGAGGTGCATAAAAATTCACAAGAATAGTTCCAGGGATGAGGAACTTCAGTCATGTGGATAATTTGGAGAAGTTAGCTCTGTTCTTCGTGGAGAAGAGAAGATTAAGAGAAGATTTGATCGAGATGCTCAAAATCATGAGGGGTCTTAGCAGAGTAGATAGGGAGAATCTGTTCCCATTGGCCAAAGGATCCAGAACCAGAGGGCACCATTTTAAGATGATTGTCAAAAGAAGCAACAGTGAAATGAGGGAAAAAAAATTACAGAATGAGTGGTTAGCATCTGGAATGCACTACCTGAGAGTGTGGTGGAGGCAGATTCAATCAAGGCTTTCAAAAGAGAACAGGATAATTATCTGAAGAGAAAACATTTGTAGGGCGACAGGAAAGGCATGGGAGTGGAACGAGAGGAATTGCTCTTGCAGAGAGCCAGCATGGACATGATGGGCCGAATGACCTCCTTCTGTGCTGTAAACGGTCTATGACTCTATATGGTTCTATGATTCTACTGGCGTGTAAATAGTAAGTGGATAGTAAGAGATGGAATGGGTCCTAAGGGAAAAGAGGATGATATATGCTTAGAGGCACAGGCCAAGGCTAGAATACTTGATGACTACTTTGTATCATTATTTACTAAGGAAGAAGATGCTGACAAAATATTGGTAGAAATGAGGATGGTAGAGTTAA
This sequence comes from Heterodontus francisci, assembly GCF_036365525.1. Classification (NCBI taxonomy): domain Eukaryota; kingdom Metazoa; phylum Chordata; class Chondrichthyes; order Heterodontiformes; family Heterodontidae; genus Heterodontus; species Heterodontus francisci. The sequence goes on along the minus strand of NC_090385.1, from coordinate 37,059,007 downwards.
TGGATGGGGTGAAAATTGATAGGCAGAATATACTGGGAAGATTATTCTTACAGTGGATATGTCGCCTGGTCCAGATGGCTTGCATCCCAGGTTGCTTAGGGAAATGGGAGTGGAGATAGAGTCATAGAGTCATAGAGTTATACAGCACAGAAATAGGCCCTTCGGCCCACCGTGTCTATGCCGGCCATCAAGCACCTAACTATTCTAATCCCATTTTCCAGCTCTTGGCCCGTAGCCTTGTATGCTATGGCATTTCAGGTGCTCATCTAAATACTTCTTAAATGTTGTGAGGGTTCCTGCCTCTACCACCTCTTCAAGCAGTGCATTCCAGATTCCAACCACCCTCTGGGTTTCCTCAAATCACCTCTAAACCTCCTGCCCCTTACCTGAAATCTATGCCCCCTGGTTATTGACCCCTCCGGTAAGGGAAAATGTTTCTTCCTATCTAACCTATCAATGCCCCTCATAATTTTGTATACCTCAGTCAGGTCTCCCCCTCAGCCTTCTCTGCTCTAAGGAAAACAACCCTGGCCTATCCAGTCTCTCTTCATAGCTGAAATGCTCCAGCCCTGGCAACATGCTGTTGAATCTCCTCTGCACCCTCTCCAGAGCAATCACATCCTTCCTACACTGTGGTGCCCAGAACTGTACACAGTACTCCAGCTGTGGCTTAACTAGCATTTTATACAGCTCCATCATAACCTCCCTGCTCTTATATTCTGTGCCTCAGCTAATAAAAGCAAGTATCCCATATGCCTTCCTAACCAACTTATCTACCTGTGCTGCTGCCTTCAGTGATCTATGGACAAATACACCAAGGTCCCTCTGACCCTCTGTACTTCCTAGGGTCCTACCATCCATTGTATATTCCCTTGCCTTGTTAGTCCTCCCAAAATGCTTCACCTCGCACTTCTCAGGATTAAATTCAATTTGCCACTGCTCCGCCCATCTTACCAGCTCATCTATATTGTCCTGCAATCTAAGGCTTTCCTCCTCACTATTTATGACACCACCAATTTTTGTGTCATCTGCGAACTTACTGATCATACCTGCTATATTCACGTCTAAATCATTAATGTACACTACAAACAGCAAGGGTCACAGCACCAATCCCTGTGGTGCACCACTGGTCACAGGCTTCCATTTGCAAAAACAACCTTTGACCATCACCCTCTGCCTCCTGCCACTGAGCCAATTTTGGATCCAATTTGCCAAATTACCCTGGATCTCATGGGCTCTTACCTTCTTCTCCCATGTGGGATCCTATCAAAAGCCTTACTGAAGTCCATGTAAACTACATCAACTGCTTTACCCTCATCTACACATCTAGTCACCGCCTTGAAAAATTCAATCCAGTTAGTTAGACGCGATCTCCCCCTGACAAAGCCATGCTGACTATCCCTGATTAATCCCTGACTCTCCAAGTGGAGATTAATCCTGTCCCTGAGAATTTTTTTGAATAGTTCCTCAACCACTGATGTTAGACTCACCGGCCTGTAATTAGCTGGTTTATCCCTGCTACCCTTCTTGAATAATGGTACCACATTCGCTGTCCTCCAATCCTCTGGTACCTCTCCTGTGGCCAGAGAGGATTTGAAAATTTGTGTCAGAACCCCTGCTATCTCCTCCCTTGCCTCACGTTACAGCCTGGGATACATCTCATCTGAGCCTGGGGGTTTCTCCACTTTTAAGCCCACTAAAACCGCTAATACTTCCTCCCTTTCAATGCTAATATGTTCAAGTATATCACAATCCCTCTCCCTGATCGCTACACCTACATCGTCCTTCTCCATAGTGAACACAGATGAAAAGTCATCATGTAAAGTCTCACCTATGTCCTCCGGCTCCACACACACATTGCCACTTTGGTCCCTAATGGACCCTATTCTTTCCCTGGTTATCCTCTTGCCCTTAATATACTTATAAACTGCCTTAGGATTTTCCTTTATCTTACCCACCAGTGTTTTTCAATGTCTCCTCTTCGCTCTCCTAATTACTATTTTAAGTACCTCCCTACACTTTCTATACTCCTCTAGGGCCTCCGCTGTTTTCAGCACTCTGAATCTGCCATAAGCCTCCTTTTTTTTCCTTATCCAATCCTCTATATTCCTTGACATCCAGGGTTCTCTGGATTTGTTGGTCCTACCCTTCACCTTAATGGGAACATGTTGGCTCTGAACTCTCATTATTTCTTCTTTGAATGACTCCCACTGGTCTGATGTCAACTTTCCTACAAGTAGCTGCTCCCAGTCCACTTTGGCTAGATCCTGTTTTATCATATTCAAATTTGCCTTCCCCCAATTCAGTACCTTTTTTTCCTGTCCATCTTTGTCCTTTTCCATAACTACCTTACAGAGTTATGGTCACTATCTCTGAAATGCTCCCCCACTGACACTTCTACCACTTGTCCAGCTTCATTCCCTAGGATTAGGTCCAGTACTGCCCCTTCTCTTGTCGGACCTTCTACATACTGGCTCAAAAACCTCTCCTGTATGCATTTTAAGAATTCCACCCCCTTTAAGCCTTTTGTACTGACTATCCCAGTTGATATTGGGGAAGTTGAAACCCCCTACTATTATTGTCCTATTATTTTTACCTCTCTGAGATTTGCCTATATATCTGCCCCTCTATCTCTCTCTGACTGTTTGGAGGCCTGTAGTACACTCCCAGCCAAGTGATTGCCCCTGTTTTATTTTTAAGTTCTACCCATATGGCCTTATTTGAGGAATCTTCTAAGATATCATTCCTCCTTACTGAGATAGTGGAAGGCTTGCCATAATCTTCCAATCTTCCCTAGATATGGGGAAGGTGCCAGAGGATTGGAGAGTGGCAAATGTGACACCCTTGTTCAAGAAAGAGTGTAAGGACATTCTTAGTAACTACAGTTTAATATCAGTGGTGGTAATGTTTTAGAAACAATAATTAGGGGAAAAAATCAACAGGCACTTGGGGAGGTTTGAGTTATTTAAGGATAACCAGCATGGATTTGTAAAAGGCAGATCGCACTTGACTAATATAATTAAATTTTTTGATGAACTAGCAGAGAAGCTTGATGAAGGGAATGCAATGGAAAGTGTCTGTATGAATTTTAAGAAAGCATTTGACAAAGTACCACATAAAAGGCAGTTAACAAAACTGAGGCTCATGGAATAGGAGGGTCAGTGTTTGCTTGGATAAATTAGTTTAAGGACAGAAAACATTGAACCATGGTAAAAGGCTGTTTTTCAGAATGGAGGATGGTAGCCAGTGGTGTTTCCCAAGGTTCAATGCTCAGACCACTGCTTTTATATATCTATAAATATTGGATATTGGAATATAGATTACATTTTTTAAATTTGCTGTGATACTAAACTTGGAGGAGTGGCAAACACTGAGGATGATACAAATTGACTGCAACAGGAGACAGATGGGCTAGCAGAATGGCAGACAAGTGGCAGGTGGAACTTAATACAAAGAAGTGTGAGGTGATGCATTTTGGCAGAAGGGATAGGGAGAGCTAATGCAGCAGTTCTAAAGCATGTGCAGGGACAGAGGGGGTTCGTGTGCATCGATCTTTGAAGGTGGTCGGACTGATTGAGAGAGTGGTTGACAAAGCATATGGGATCTTGGGCTTCATGAATAGTAGTGAGTACAGGGAGGTTATGCTGAACTGAACCTTTATAAAGCTCTGGTTAGGCCACAACTAGTGTATTGTATCTGGTTCTGATCACCACAGTTTAAGAAGGATGTGAGGGTTCTTGAACGGTTGCAGAGGAGATTTACCAGAATGGTTCCAGGGATGAGGGATCTTAGTTACAAGGTTAGGTTGTAGAAGCTGGGGTTGTTCTCCCTGGAGCAAAGGAGATTGAGAGGAGATTTGATAGAGATGTACAAGATTATGATAGATTTAGAAAAGGTAGACAAAGAAAAGCTGTTCCCTTTAGCCGATGGTACATGACTAGGGGACACAGATTTAAGGTTTTGGGGAAGAGATGCGGGGAGGATGTGAGGAAGAACTTTTTTATGCCGTGAGTGGTAATGACCTGGAACTCGCAGCCTTCGAAGGTGGTGAAAATGGAGACAATGAATGATTTCAAAAGGAAATTGGATGGGCACTTGAGGGAAGTAAGCATACAGTAAGCTATGGGGATCGAGCGGGAGAATGGGATTGACTGGATTTCTTTACAGAGAGCCATCATGGACTCGATGAGCTGAATGGCCTCCTTCTGTGCTGTCATGACTCTGTTACCTACTTTCCATGGCATCCTGTGCTGTTTTCAAGCTGGAAAGCCTCTGATTGGCCTTCCAGCTTTGAGGGCGCATCTGTTGTCCTTAATTGGACAGCGAGCTCTGCCCCCCTCTTCAAGGCCATAAAATTGGCTGCTTTCAGGAAAATAATATTGAATGACTGTTGCCATAGGTTGCACGATAATCACCCCCATTTGAGCTCGACAGATATCTTCAGAAGCATGCAGGAAAAATACTGCCCCTTTTGACAACCCATATGCATAACATCAACCATAGTACCTCATGCAATCTATCCATTGCTTCATCCAAGAAGTCAGTCAAACACAATTTGGCTTTAACAAATCTGTGCTGGCTTTCATTTATGAACCGATATTTTTCCAAGTGCCAAGTCATTTTGTCCTGGATTAATGAGAGTAATTTTAACACACAAGAATGAATGGATTTGGGTCAGGTAAGAAGATAAAATTTGAACAATTTAAAAGCAGACCCCCAATCTGCCCATTTCCAGTTTTAACAGAGCTGGGTCATAGTGTGGGCAACCAATCGGCTCTCAGGAGGTGGATTTGTTGGTAAAAGCTTTGAAGGACCTGCGGGTGTCCATTTTTACAGCCTTATTTTTAACAAAGTGACTCCTGACAATGCAGCAGCCCGTCGACGTCATAAGAGAGCTGCATCAACATCATTATGTAACGCGCCTGGTCAGTCTCTGTGCACACGCTTGGTGTTCGCACATGCGCAGTAAAGCTTGTTCTCCGCTCCTCGCTTCCTGTACCACCACACCCCCCCACCCCACCCCGCTACCAGCTGTTGAAATGGTCATTTTTGTGCATGGGGCTAGTGATTAAGAGCAGGATTTTCAACCGTAGTGGATATCATAAGTCACTCACGATCTCGTCCTTATTGAAGACCAGACACACGGTCAACGGGCAGCAATCAAAAGTCATTGCCCTGACATTTCGCGCTTTTCCCTGCTCCTCGCCTCCTGCAACCCTCTCCGCTCTCTGGCCGCTCGCTCCCCGCTTCCTCACCCCCCACCCCCGGCCTCCTCCAACTGCTAGCTCTAGGCCCAATTCCCTCTTCTCGGCCACGACATCAACCTGTCACCCCTCCTGGCCCGCCTTGCTTCTTCGGGCAGCGCACGTACAACTATCAAATGTCGGAGCGAGTGGCCAAGAGGAGATAAGTGGCATGGCCCGGAACTAGCAGCTGAAGGAGGGCTGTGGGGGCGGGGATGCAGGCAGCAAGTGGCTGGAGAGCGGGGGGACAGGGAGCAAGAGGCTGTCGAACGGGGGGAAGGGGAGCGAGAGGGCAGAGAGCAGGGTGATAAATCTGTGATAAATTGAGCAGCTACAATTTCTGTGATAAATTGAGCAACACCATTTTAAATCCTGGCAGCTTCCTGAACGTTGCAGACAATGACGTTCCAGTGGAAGAGGCTGCATTTGTGCATGTTCTAGTACTGCGCCACCTAGTGGTTGCTTTGTCAGCAACCGCAGCCTATTTTTAACCATTTTGGCCGGGTTTCCCAGAGCTCAGGACATCTGGTATGTAAAATGAGGCAAGGAGGGCCATATCTAGAAGGTAAATGCATTTACAGAATAGCTTGTGGGCCAGGCAGACCAGCAGTGTTTCCTCCACACCCAACAAGCTGACCTGCTTTCCTTCCCATGATTGCCAACTCCCAGATCTTCCTCCAACCTGGCAATCTCTTTCTACTCATGATGTCTCCCCCTCCAACCATGATTACTCCCCCTCAACCACAACCTGCCCACACAACCATAATCTGCCCCTCTCCCTACCATTTCTTCCCCCTCCCTGTTTTCTGCTTCTTGCCTCATGCTACAGGCTTTCTTGCCCGAGAAGCAGGCAGCCAGCTGGCTGTCGGGTAGAAAAGCTGGTGAAAAATATTTAAATAAACTGCAGGACATCCGTGAAAACCATACTTCCAGATTTTCCACCCAGACCTCCAACCTCCACTCCCTCCCATAAATATAGGGGCCAATGTCTCCAAACTTTTCTGCACCGCCGGTGTTAGGCTGATTGGCCTATATTTGCCGAGTTTATCCCTCTCGCATTTCCTGAACAAGGGTGTAACATTTGTAATTCTCCTGTCCTCTGGCATCACTCCGATATCTAAGGGGATTGAAAGACATAAGAGCATAAGAACTAAGAGCAGGAGTAGACCATTCAGCCCCTCAAGCCTGCTCCTCCATTCAATATGACCATAGCTGATCTTCTGCCTCAACTCCAATTTCTTGCCTGCTCCCCATATCCCTTAATTCCCAGAGAGATTACAAATCTATTTATCCCAGCCTTGAATCCCCTCTGAGGTAGAGAATTCCCAAGATTCGCAGCCCTCTGAGTGAAGAAATTACTCTTCATCAGGAGCCTTCACAATTTGTCCCTTGCCTTCCTCAGCAAACTAATATACATTCTATCCGGACTGGTTACTCTCCTACTTTGAGTGCTGTTAATATTTTACGTATCTCCTCTTTATCCCATTTCTATTCAATTTCTCAACTATCTCCTCCTTCTACTGCAACATTGACAATATCCTCTTCTTTAATGAAGACCAATGCAAAATACTCATCTGGTATCTCAGCTATGCCCTCTGCAAGATGATCTAATTTTTGGTTCCAAATCAGCCCCACCCTTCTTTTGACAACCTTTTTATCATTCATTTTTATGAAGAGTTTTGTGTTCCCTTATATTTTACCCACTAATCTATATTCAGACACTCACTTTGCCCCTCATTTCTTTTTTCAGTATTCCCTGTATTTTTGAGCTTGGTTCTTTGCAGAATTTTGAATCCAATGTTTATCATAAGTCTCCTTTTCCTGTTTCATTTTAATCTCTCTATCTCTAGGCATCCAGGGAGTTGTACCTTTGGATGATCTTCCTTTTCCCCTTGTGAGAATGTGTCTATTCTGTACCCAAGCTATTTCCACTTTAAAGGTCCCCTCAGTTAATTTGTCTAAGAAACAACAGTGACTCTGCTTAAAAGTGAAATAGTGTTTTTAAAGCAATTTCGGACACTCTGAGGATAAAAAAAAGATGCTACATGAAATGCAAGTTTTTACATTAACACCAGAGAATAGGTTAAAACCAGCACTTCTCAGATGTTTTTAACAATGTTACAAAGCAGTTATATAGGTGCAAGTATTTGCTTCTTTACAGTGAATGTAAAAAGCAATAAATGAAATATCCATCCTTTACAACTTGCAACTTCATTGCAGTTTCTTTATGAATGTCTATAAAAGACACACACATGCATGACACCATCTTTTTTCAACTGAGATGCATCAAATAATTCCTATCCTTTAATCAAGTTGAATAGAGTTAATTGGCTTGAAGTGTGTGACATCAGAACAGCCATGGCAACATTTATTTGGCTATAGAAATCAAGCTGATTTAAGGCAAGAGAATACGGGAGCCAGACAATTTAATAACAGTAAAAGAGTAATTTTCAACTTCAGCAGGGGTTAGGAAGCTGCAGCTGTATGAGCTGCTCATTGTACACCCCATTCAATTTTGCCTTCCATTGAGGTCAATGGACAGTTTTGTACCTCTGCCAAAGTTGAAAATTACCTGCTAGCGGACAGAGAATAGGATCAGCGGAAGAAGAATATTAAGTGAAATTTAAAGCAAAACTAGATTGAGAAGAAATGTGAGACAGGAAATTTCCAAAGTACTGGAAAAAAAATAGATGAAGTGGCTAAATGTACCTTCATCATGGTACAGCTGTACAGATTATGAAGATTCCAGGTTCTGTTCTCAGTCTCTGCCGAGTTAGCTGATCTTGAGCGGTTGCTAGCATGTATGAGAAACTAGCACCTTCAGGAGAGGAGAGAAAAAACTGGAGGCAATGAGCAAAGCAGTTTGCCTCGATTAGCAAACAATTATCAATTAGAAAGCAATTATCATTACATCATTGATTCCACCTGCTTCAAAAAAATTAACTCTCAGGACATCAAACCGAAAACCAAATCTTAACGTGCAGAAGTACTGTTGTTCCTAAATAGCAAATAAAGATGGTGATGGAACGAATGCAAAATATTCAGAGTAGCCTTTGTTAAAAATGGAAAAAACCTCTACAATGAGGAAATGCAGCCTCTTCAAAGAAATTTTTCAAATCTGTATTTTAAAAACGAGTAATAATATAGAAAAAGAGAAAAAATGGTTCATTAAGAATGGTCTATCCATGCAGCCACATCCACTATCGACCTCATTGCCATCTCCTTTCCCAACCTTCTTCCATTCATGCAATCTCCTGGTAGAGATAAAAATCAAAGGTAAGAAGCTCTGATCAATTTAGGAAAATCTCTGTGAACCTACTCTCCAACCCTTAAAGGGAACCAAGTGAGTTGCAGGAGACTGGGGTATCTCATGTGTCCCACTATTGTCACTGACTCCATAACTTACCTTATGATAACTTTTTTTTCTTCATTCGTGGGATGTGGGCATCGCTGGCCAGGCCAGCATTTATTGCCCATCCCTATTTGCCCTTGAGAAGGGGGTGGTGAGCTGCCTTCTTGAACTGCTGCAGTCCATGTGGGGTAGGTATGCCCACAGTGCTGTTAGGAAGGGAGTTCCAGGATTTTGACCCGGCGACAGTGAAGGAACGGCGATACAGTTTCAAGTCAGGATGGTGTGTGGCTTGGAGTGGAACTTGCAGGTGGTGGTGTTGCCATGCATTGGCTGCCCTTGTCCTTCTGGGTGATAGTGTCATGGGTTTGGAAGGTGTGGTTTAAGGAGCCTTGGTGCATTGCAGCAGTGCATCTTGTAGATGGTACACACTGCTGCCACTGTATGCCGGTCTTGGAGGGAGTGAATGTTTGTAGGTGGGGTGCCAATCAAGCGGGCTGCTTTGTCCTGGATGGTGTCGAGCTTCTTGAGTGTTATTGGAGCTGCACCCATCCAGCCAAGTGGAGACTATGCCATAATACTCCTGACTTGTGCCTTATAGATGGTGGACAGGGTTTGGGGAGTCAGGAGGTGAGTTACTCACTGCAGGATTCCTAGCCTCTGACCTGTTCTTGTAGCCATGGTATTTATATGACTACTCCAGTTCGGTTTCTGGTCAATGGTAACCCCTAGGATATTGATAGTGAGGGATTCGGTGATCGTAAGGCCATTGAATGACAAGGGGAGATGGTTAGATTCTCTCTTATTGGAGATGTCATTGCCTGGCACTTGTGTGGCGCGAATGTTATTTGCCGCTTATCAGCCCAAGCCTGGATATTGTCCAGGTCTTGCTGCATTTCTACACGGACTGCTTCAGTATCTGAGGATTCGCGAATGGTGCTGAACATTGTGCAATCATCAGTGAACATCCCCACTTCTGACCTTATGATTGAAGGAAGGTCATTGATGAAGCAGCTAAAGATGTTTGGGCCTAGGACACCATCCTGAGGAACTCCTGCAGTGATGTCCTGGAGCTGAGCTCATTGACCTCCAACAACCACAACCATCTTTTTTTGCACTAGGTATGACTCCAACCAACTTGAAGTCCCCTTCTGCTTTCCAAAATCTAACTTGACTCTGCTATATATTTTATAGTCATGCCACCACAACCCTGAGTTCTCCCTATCCCCATCCATCTCAAATAAACTATAAAAGCAGATAAAATATATTCCCTCTTTTGGAAACCAAGTGTCATTTATTAGGTTTCAGTAGCTAAATTCCTGTCCATTCCTAACCCCCTAATCTCTGACCCACAACCCTCCACCACAGATTTCTAGCACATGGGCCAAGAGGCTAATAATAGCACCCGAAATGTTATGGTCATAAGATGAGGATCAGGTTTTTCTACCATGTTGAGCAGACTCTTTAGCTTACTGGCACTCAATGCTTAGGCTCAGACTTGAGGAAGGCTTGGGCCAATTACTGGAGGGCCACTTGTGGCTATGTAACTGGATCTCTGCGACAGTCCGCCTTCATGAATGTAAGGGTAAGAAATCTAAGAAAAGTAACCAATGCACTCTGCTCATGCATTTGTCTAGAGCATGTGCATATGATAATACAAATCTGGAATTTTAAATACATGCTAACTTAGAAAGATAATTAACAGCTTGATTAGAAACTGACACAGCCCCCAAAAGCTGGCAGTGGATGAATCATCCTCGTTATAAGCCCCTTACATTTGAAAACAAATAGTCACACGAGTTCACAACTTAAGTTGTAGGTACACCCTATCTTCCTTCACTTAGATTAGAGGAAAAAAGTCAGTACATAATAACCTGAAACAGGAATCTAAGTGTTGAAGGCAAAAAATTGGAGGGGCATTTCTAAAGGGGAGTCCAGGGTCGTGCACCCCTGGAAAAAAAATAATTTTTTGCATGAAAATTATGAATTCGGACCAATTTCAAACCCTTTTGCACCCTATTTGACACTTTTCAAGAAACCCATTCTGTTACAAATTGTGAACTGAAGAGCTATTTATATTGTTGGCAGTACAGTAGTGTCAGGATATCTAACAGGCATTTAAAACAAAAGAGACATGATCAGACCACATGTTTTTCTACACGAATCCGGTTTCCATTATACTATGCTATTTTCTTACGACCCAGTTCTGATCAACACAGATAATAGTAAAAGCACACACTAGAGGATTTGAACATTGTGGTTTATTCCAGTCTTCTCATCAGTAGAGAATGATGGTGCGTGAAAAGATACCAGGAGCTGCCATAGCTTGAATAATAATTCTAATCAATTCCTCGGTGAACTAAAATTCAAAAAAATTCTGTTCGTTGTATCTTCCTGATACAAAATGAATGGCTAGATGATTCCTCATTCCAAGGTTAGCACTCTCAGTATCAAGAGTTTCATAACTAGAAAAGAAAACTCCCCACCAAAAGTATGCCAAAATAAATAATTCTAATAGTGTTATTTTTTAATGTGTATTTGGAATTGAGTGTATCCATTTTTTTTTGTTAGAAAGATACAAGGGCGAGGATAAAAAAACATAAAAATGTACAGAGCATGTTTAATTGAAAGTGAATTATTTCTTTTAAGTCCGTTTCTAGCAGCTCTTTCATTCTTTTCCTCCATCCTTTTCTCTCCCACCTTTCTTTAAAGCTGTTGACAGGTCAGTTTGGCATATATAACAGCTTAATAGATGCTGTCTCCTTTATAACTTGAACAATCAATATTGTTACAAACCTGACTTTAGAAGAATTTCCCCACAACACATATTTGCAAAAGCTTAAGTCTTTGTTCATGTACATTGTCCAGAACAGTTAGTGTTCTTTTCAATTATAGTCTTTCTGCCAGCCGGTATTTAGTTTTAAGTCACTGGCGGAATGCTGTTTTCATACCATTTGTTTAGCATTGAAAAAGCCTTGGCATCCTGCAACATTCTGAGTCTCAGAGTTGCTTCAGAATGATTAGCACAGCAGAGACATTTTGAGGTAGTAATGGATATGCTTTGTATCTGTTTTTCGGGCATAAAATGGCCACAAGTCACACCGAGTTAGCAGTGGGTCAGCCTGCTCCCAACTCCTAAATTCGTGGAGGACCATATTTTAGGTGTCTTTGGCAGACCTGGGTAGGGGTAATTGGAGGATAATAAAGGAGGACAGAAAGGAAAGTGGAGGCCAATGCAGGGAAGCGAGGAGACAGCAGAATTTGAAGTGATGATGGCAGTGAAGAGAGAAATAACTTGGAGTTGTACTTTGGGATGGAGGAGGAAGAGGAGTGCCAGTATGAACTGGTGAGGGGTAATGCCAACTTGTATTGAGGGGATCTGCAAGTGAAAAGAGCACTTGAGGAGAAACGAAGTGCTCAGTTGAATATGGGGTGTAAGTAAAAGATTGCCTAGTTGAACTGGAGGGGTAGAGAGGGAGAAGACTGCCAGTGCAAGAGTCAGAGGATAAGATGGTGTTTCTTTAAAAGGCTGGGAGGAAATTGGACAGGATATAATGAGGTGATTTTCATTTTCACTGCCTGGGTGATAATGTGGAGGAGCAGATCACTCGCTGGTTAGAGAACTCATTCAATTCTCATCCCATTAAAATCAATGGAAAAAAATTCCGATGAACTCTACAATCAGCAGGCAGTCTGCTCTGCCACATTATCACGTCAGCCATGACGGTTAGCAATATACCCAGTGGGGAGAATTTTGTGCTCTCCCCCATGTTGGTTTGGAGGTGGGGAGAGCATATAATCGGGTGGCATTGTGGCGGAGGGGGGACCCCACCACCTTCCCGACTCCACCCAAATTCTGGGGCTGGAAGGCCTGTGAACGACCTGCCGTTCCCCCCCCCCCCGCCAATTGAGGCCCTTAAGTGGCCGATTGATGCCAAATTAAGGGCCTCGTCTCACTGCTGCCAGAATTAGCCCAGCAGCAGGCGGGCCTGTCGTCGCACAGGGAGCATGCCAAGCAAAAACCTAGTGCCTGAATGAGGGTCCCGGTATCAGAAAGGGGGGTGGGGCTGCTGTGCCACCCCCCCAGCTCTTGCTGCTGAACCACCCTATACCACCATCCCCCATGACCCCTACCCTGCGAAATCCCTCCTGCTTGACTTACCTGTGTCTTGGTCCCAGGGACTCGGGTGAATGCTGTACCGACAACAGCCACCACCTTTGTGGTGGCGCTGCTCAGTTAAAGAGCTGCTGGTAGCTCTCAGCAGGCGGGACGTCCTTCATTAAGGTCCTTGATCCTGGGGAAGGCTCACCGCTGTCCACTTAAGTGCCTAATTGGCACTTGATTTGGCGGGCCTTCCCCAGAAGAGGCGATGTGGGGCTGTCGCCGGCGCTTTTTCCGGTGGTTGAGACCCCTGACACCAAGACAAAACCCAAGCCAGTGTTTCTGTGAGTTGGGTCTGGATGAGGTATGGTACCCCTTTGAACTGAAGTCAGAGATTGGACATCTAGAAGGGGGAAAGATATAAAAAATATTTTTAAATGACACCATCTGAAAGCAGTTAATAGGAAATTGAAATAAAGATTTTTTTTCCTATTCATTCATGGGATGTGGGTGCCACTAACAAGGTCAGCATTTATTACCCATCCCTAATTGCCCTTGAGAAGGTGATGGTGAGCTGCCTTCTTGAACCCCGCAATCTGTGTTGTAGGTATTTCCACAGTGCTCTTAGGTAAGGAGTTCCTGATGAAGGATGAAGGAACGATGATATAGTTCTGTCAGGATGGTGTGTGACCTGGAGAGGATCTTGGAGGTGGTGGTGTTCCCATGCACCTGCTAAACTTGTCCTTCTAGGTGATAGAGGTCATGGGTTTGGGAGGTGCTGTTGAAATTAATTTGCTCTGACCATAAACACCCAGTTTTCAACCAGGTAGAGGTGCAGTTAGCATTAATGGTGTCTGCTGTATGGGTATCTCTGCATGGATAATTTTATCAGTAAGCCTGTAACTAAATATTCTGTGGAAAATTCTACAGATTATTTTTTGCACAATATACAAGGAAACTCTTTCGGCCTGAGGTTTATAGCCTTAATAGGTTATTGGCCAACATATCCAGATTGCTGCTGAGACAGATGTGCAGAAAATCAATGTGGTGGTAACCTTCTGAATTTGCCATTTGTAATTGAGACATCTTCAAATTAAGCCATAACTGGAGATCTGTATGCAGTTCTGGGCATCCCGTTATGAGAAAGCTATCAGCTTCATAGAAAGGAGAGGGTGAAGATTCATTAGAATGATACCAAGAATGACAGATTATAGTTATGAAGAATGGCTCATTTTCTTTCCCTTTGGAAGAAGAAGGCTAAGGAGAATCTAAGAGTTTTTCAAAATGATAAAAATTTGGAGAGAGTAAATAATAGTTGTTTAGACTGCTGAACTTTGCAAAGGACGGATGGACAAGGGATTATCATGGGAAGAGTGAAGAGGGGAGTTAGAGAAATCTTTTCACAGAGAGTGTCTTTCGAATATTGCATGCTTTGTCACTGGCTATTGAGGTAATTATTGTAGCATCATTTAAAAGGGAATTTTTAATTATTTAGAAAGAAAGAAATGTAGAAAGACACAGAAAAAAGGGCTGGAAAATGCTTTCAGAGCATTAGCTTTAATTGAGGATTTTGCACCCTTACGGCTACGTTGGACTAAATGGCTTCCATTCGCAATTGTAAATTCAATGATTTTGCACATTTGTATTCCTGATCTATCTGCCCAGGAAGCATGTCAACTAAATCTCGGACAAGCATACTTAGATTACTGTGTCTTCATTGATCACGATGTAAGGGAAATGTTATCTGGGCATGCTTGTAATACAATGCATTTATCAATAATCATATACATATGTGTTGGATACCACAAGGACCTTATGCATCTATTTCTTCATAAGCCTTTGTGGACAATAGCATATTCATAATGTTCCATTGTAAAGGTTTTGGTCAATAAGAATTGCAGGAAAATAGACTGATTTGCTTCAGAGCTGGATTTCTGTAAAGAAAGATCACCCACTACTGTTAGAAAGAAGTTTTGTCAGCTGTTAGCTGGGCCGCTTGAAGACAGCATTTATTGTTATAGCCAATACCAGCTTTTGGGAAGTGGACGGTTGAGATAGGAAGGATATAAGCCCAGCTTTTAAAGCTTTTATGGATACAAAAATGTAGTTTGATGCATTTTTGCAAGTGGCCGATTGTTCCCAGAGAAAATGTAGTAAATTGATTTTAACAGAATCCCAAAAACTTTTGAAACAAGGCTCAAAATCAATGACCTAATTGTGCTTCCCTGGTCAGTTAATCATAGTCTGAAGTGGATAATTGGAAAAAGTTTATTGCCTAGATAATATGAACCTGAAGAAGATAAACTCAGAATTAATTTGTTAAGGATTGCTAAGCAGAGTTGCCATCATTTACACCACCCTTATCCGGCGTGACCGCCTATATTAAACAAATGGTATTAACTATTTACCATCGCCATAGTGCATCAATTGCAAAGACGCTGCTTAAATCGTGTGATGAATGCTGGCTATTTCAGGCAGAATCATTTTTGCCTCAGCTGTTCACACCTCATTAAAGTGCAATTATCATTAAGTCCTTTCATGGTTCTTGGTGACCCTTTTACAATTACATTATTTAAGGACAAGAGAAGAAAATGACTGCTCATTATAATGATTGCGTAATTGGTACTGCTTGTACACTTTCAAACACACAACACCAGCATCACCACCTCCAGTTCCCCCTACTGCCCCTCCAACTGTCTTTTCTCCCCTCCTGAAGGCACTGATGCATTCTAAGCACAGTTCCACTGGGGCTGGGAGACCAAGTGACCATTCTTCATATGACAGTGAATGTTGGCAGACTATTGTGGAGGTGGTTGCAGCCATGTTTAATCTTGCCCACATTGAGGGTTTCTAGATGCACACTTACCAGCAAGAATGTGGATAGCAAACTTAAACAGAAAACCCTGGCTGATTTCCCCGCCCCTCACCCCTTGCACTAAGACTACTTCTGCCCTTAATTGCTGCCCTATTTGCAGTCAGCTAACTCTGTTTTTGTATATCTTTTGGGTTGCTCTAAATCCATAATACCTTAACTTACCACTTATTGGGGAGTCTGTTTTGTTTCTAAGTGACCAGTGACAACCTGAAAGTTTATTTTTAGAAATGCCCTTAATTATTAGTTAATTACAGAGCATTCAATGAGATTACAACTGAATAATGAAAGGTACTGCACAATTGGATCAGTGACAATGCACGACTTGAAAAATCCAAGAAAGTATTAGAACCTTGGTTGCAGTATTATTCCAGATCCCACACACTTTTTTATGCATG
The DNA here is from genome assembly GCF_036365525.1 of Heterodontus francisci. Taxonomy (NCBI): domain Eukaryota; kingdom Metazoa; phylum Chordata; class Chondrichthyes; order Heterodontiformes; family Heterodontidae; genus Heterodontus; species Heterodontus francisci. The sequence goes on along the minus strand of NC_090385.1, from coordinate 37,043,043 downwards.
TGTATTTCTGGCAGTGGTTTCCCTGGTGACACAGCTAATTATTACTGATCTGGCCATAAACATTTACACTGTGTTGTTGTATTGAATAACAAATGAAGTCTAGCTCATACATTGTGGATCTCTGTGGTCACAAATTATGTTTCAAAAACAATCGCTGTAATTTTCCACTGACTGTTCTCCTGTGAATACTGCCATTCTGTCAGTGTGTTTGTTTACAACAGACCTTTGATTTGGTGCTTATGCTTTCAGGTAGAAAATAATCAATGCAGCCTGGTATCATAAATGTCTGTTTTTGTCACATGCAGTAAAACTATCTCAGAATCATTGTGGCCCATGATTTTAGGTTCCCAGTGGGACTTTTATATCTCTCTATATATATTCACCATGAGGGTAACTGGCAGTTAACGGCATCATTCCACTGGTCTCGCATTGACGGAGTAGCTGACTGCAGTTTAAGAGCTAGCTTCATGAAGATGTTACTTTCATTTAGCTGTTCTCTATTTAATTTTCTTGATCATTTTTGGTCACTTTTTAAGCAACTGTCCAACTGGAAGGGCAACTAAGAAAGCTCTGGTCTATAAATTTCAATATTTACACTTTCTGGCTGTTCAGTTAAAACCACCCAATGAGAGAGTTAGTTATTCCCTGGAAACTAAGCTGGCGTTACACAATAAATATAAAAGTCTAGAATTAAATAAACAAAATTAAATGAGAGCCTAGCTGGGCTAGGTGTAACTTTCAATGAAAATGAACTTGCTCTTGAACTTCAGCAGAGCTTCCTCATTTAAGCATTCATTGGGAAGAAAAGCTTAATGCCTCTGAATTACAGATCAAACTAAAATAAATGTAATGTCTATTTACCTGTTTGTCAATTATGTAGCTAAGGCATGTAGACCAAGAAAGTTTGTTATCCAATCTATGTTGAACTGTGATCCTTGTATCGTCCTAGGGTATTACAATTGGCCTCAGATACTTTCTGCTGTGCCCTGCTAGCAGTGTGCTGATATGAACACCAGGAAATAATAGAATAGAATGAACAGCCCCTATACAATCAAATGGGCTGTTGACACTTAAAGAGATTTTAACCCTCAAATAGGTGGGAAGGTAAAAAAAATTTAAATTTCAAACTCAACCAAAACTCACCTCCAACCGGCTCACTTCCAGTTTCAATAGAGGTGGATCGAGGGTGGTCAACTAAATTACTCTCTGGAGGTGATTCAGTCACTGAAATCTTTTAAGGAGGCTGCACACCTCCATTTTAACAAGATTTTTATTTTTAACTGATGGAGGCCAAAATTAACAGCAGGTGAAAGAAAGTGAGAAGAGCTGATTCATGAGGTAAGTATCTTCACTGTACTGCTTATAGACCAGACACAACAAGGTTATCTGCATATGATCAGACCCTTGCAATAGGCTGACCTCAGCCCCTACCTCCCACACACACTGTGATGTCAAACTTGCCTGCCATCCACTTTCTGGCTACTTCCTGCTCAACAGGAAGTCAGCCTGTCAATTTGGCTGACTGGTGGGCAGGAAACTTGTGGAAAACATTATAAGATCTCCCCCTTGCTCTTAAATTCTGCAGGGCATCCAAAAAGCCCAGACCTCTGAGCTTACTGTATGATAATCATCCCTCCTGCCTCCCCACTTTCTCTACAGTCCAAATAAATATCTAGGCCTGGCTAAATTCATGCATGAATCTTGGCCAGTTTGTGGGATATCCAAGGACAACCAACACCAATGTGTCTTCAGGAGGGGAGGGGAGAAAATTGGTGAGGAAAATAATTTATTATTTACAAAGTAATACACTTTTAAGTGTAACGTGTGTCATCTACATTGTTAGGGTAGAGAAAAGGCAATCAATGATGAAAAGGGTCAGATTGGGAAGTGGCTTCTCTAATTTCATTGATAGTAACATGACCCTGTTTAAGAAAGCATTTTACTTGGTAGTCCCCATTTTCTACAGCTGTCTTTAGGTTTTTGTCTTCCCTGCAAGTTGGCATTACAAATGGATGAAGAGGGTGGTTCACATGCTTTAACTAATTGGTGCCTTGAGTTATCAATGGGTCTGTTGCAGTTTTCTCAGCCATTCTGCATGGCAACAGGCAGATTGTAGCTTAATTTCTGAAATTTTTGAAATAAATATTTGGCAATGGCACATTGTAATAAGTTGGTTATGTGATTTGCAGGTTGGTCATTCACATAGGTTTTAAGATCTATGAACAGAATAAAACTTTTATCTTAATGGACTTTTATATGTCTATAATTATATATTCATTAAAAGGTTTGCATCTGCACACATTGGGCTGAATTTTATAAGCCAGCTGCCGATTTCGGTGGTGAGTGAAAAAAATGGCAGCCCACCCGTGCTGGCCGCACGTCCAACAACCGCCATGATTCCAAGTGCGACGGCTCATTTAAATAGCCGGGGTAGGCTGCCCACCCCCCCATCACATGGAGGGGACGGGCTGTCTGTCCCCAGCAATGGCGTCAGTGCTTGTGCACAGGCACTGACGCCATTTTTAAAGGGCTGTTAGCCCTACTGGCATATTTAAATATTTAAAGAAAGATTCAATAAAATTAAATAAATCCATCTTTTTTCCCCTCTCCCACCCTTCCCAATAACAATTAAATTAATTATTTGCCCTTTCCCTCCACCAAAACTCTTACCTTTGCCATTTGACCTTCACCCCCCCCAAACTGCACAACATTTAACCTACAGCCCTTCTCACCATTCTCTACCCCATGATGTTAATCTGACCCCGTCTCCTCTCAACGCCCCCCGCACTGAGAAACCTACCTCCTCCCCCATCCCCACCAGTGTTTCGCCTTGTTTCCCCGGACGGGGATCCGAAGGCACGGGAGTGCCAGCCGCTGGGCTGAAGATAGCAGCGGGACGTCCGGAAGTGACGTAAGTTTATTTAAATTAATTATTTTAATTGATTTAAATATTCAAATTATGGCCCCATTGCCCAGCAGCGGGGAGGCCGTTACGGTACCTCGCCACCGGCGGAAGGATTGGGCCAGGCCCTGCTGGCATTGAGGTCCATGGCGGACCTCATCCCAGGCAGCTTCAGGCTCTCCCCGCCACAGATCCTGACATCGAGGGCTCCTTAAAATCTAGCCCATTATTTGTAGCACATTACTATGGTGCTGATTTCCATCATTTTTTTTCCCATCACACCTATCTATGTGCTAAAACTTGCTGCTTCAAATGTTATTGCTTTTAATGACCTCTGGCTATTCCTCCCACTTGATTCACCCTAATACTGATTCCTCCTTGCTGCCAAGTTGTACTGTATTAATAACTAACTTCAAGAAGCTCTGCAAAATGTAAATTCAGCAATATAATATAATTTTATATTGATCCTAAATAAATTTCCCAACCATTAAAATCAGTTTTTTTTTACAACTGACTAATGTTGCCTGTTGCAACTCCAAGGAGCAGATCCAAATCCTGAGGTTACATTCAACCACCTCTCGGTCCAGTTAAACCAGTTCTGGATGCCTGGCTTTCATCTACTTAGCTCAGTTAAAATATTTGTTATGGCTGGATTATTATTTTTTTAGACTTGGCAATGACCACCTCCCCGATCTTGATAATGTGTTCCTGTGCAACATGGCTGAAACTGTTGCTCCTTAGGAGTTGTGTGTACCTGGGCCCAATTGAGCTGACCCCACATGACTTCATTTAAATATTTTAATAGTGCTTCAGCACTTGGAACATTGAGAAGGGCTTCAGGTTCATGGAACAGGATTTCAGCTCATAAAGGTTGCTCAAATTTACTATTCCTTTTGTGTGTGTGTGTGTGTGTGTGAGGTGGGGGTGGAGGGAGGTTGGAGATGATGGTGACAGCAATCTTTTAACCTCTTTAGGCCTAGATCTTCTGGAGGAAATAAGCTGGATGTTCCCAGTTGATAGTCGGGACCATCCAGGAGAAACATTTTACATTTTGTGCAGTTTTCTCTTGTGACATCCTTTTGCGAAGAACGTTGAGTAACGCATGCACCTTTCAAGCGCTGTATCCATGTTATGGGCAGCAGGCTTCGCTTGCTGTGCACACAGAGCCTTCAGGAATATTGACTGTGCAGGATTTCAAAGCCATCTGTGGAGTCAGCATGCAATACATGGCATCAAGCATACTGCATTTTTTTACATTTGGATGATGCACCCTGTTTTGTGAGGCCCCAGCCCCAGAAACATCATAATGGTCCAGGCACCAGCAGTTGCATTGTTAGTCCAATTGCCTTAGTTTCACACGGGAAGAACGTCTAGACTAGATGAACTATCATAGGGCTATTGATAGCCATTAAACCTTAACCCCAGCCGACGTCAATGGTTTCAGGAGCAGAAGGAAAAAACTGGGGAAGGAAAATAAATTCATCCATTTAAATTTTGGGCATTATCAATATTCCATGTTCAAATTGTGTTCAGAATTGTGCTAGTTTTCTGATTGGATATTTTCTTCAGGTTTTCACTTCAAGTTCATTTGCATATTGCCAAATGTAAAATCAGGTAGCGTTTTAGAATGTAGTTTTTTGATTTTTGTTTTCTTGCATTAAGAAATATTCCATGATATATTTAAGAGTGGTATCCTGGTACAGGTTTATTACTGCAGCTGTAAATGGATTTATCACAAAAAATAAGCATATACCGAAAACGTTTTCAATTGCATTGGTGTAGAGTGGTCAGTTCCTCAGTAACTAAATGTTTATTTATATTTGAAATTTTTAAAAGGTGCATATTAGTGTCCTTGTGCCTAAAAAAACAAATCCAGCTTAATTTTAAGAACCTGCTTGAAGGGCTGTAAATGGATGTAATTAGCAGAAATTTACCAAGGCAATTATTTCAATCTCGGGGTGCGGCCAGATTTTTAAACCAGATTACGGACTTGATTTGCACTGGATGTAATTTGTCTTTGAAACTCATTGATCTTTTGTGCCAGTTTAGCTGATTGTGGGCCAATTTTGTTCAAAAAACTAGTGCAGCCTAGTGGAAAATCTACCCATCCATCTTTAGTTGTGAAGTGCATCGAGGATGGCATTGATCCTCACATTCACGTGACGCCTGAATCTAATCTACTATTCAGACATTTACAATGTTTTTAAGTGAACGCTGCAAAAGAAAAATGGACCAATTTCTATTTATGCTTACAATTCAGCGTTCCGCCTGTGGTGCAGTGTCATTACTTCTGCCTATTATACATAATTGTAGACCATTTAATCAAAATTTCTACTTGTTGGTGTTCATACATTTTCATTACTCTGTTTTCTTCACAACTGAATTGAAATCAGTCAAACACAGTTCTTCAACTATTAACAGCATCCCAGGAAAAATCATCCATTCTGCGAATTGAATTATTTGCACTATATAAATATATTTCAGTCCATTGTAATCTAATGCTGAGAACCCAACAAATCTGTACTGCAATGGACATAGTAACAGATTGATAATTAGCCAGCTATCTTTCTATATGTGCAGTAATATCTGAACATTTCCCATTTTTGTTTTTCCACAATATCGTTCAGTGCTTGTAACTGTGTAGCAGTACAGAATTTTCACACTTGCCTGTTTTGAGGAAGAGAAGCTGACAGATCAATACAAGTGATTTTTGACGCCGTTGCTGAGATGCATTTACAACACTGCACAGAGGATAGATTGCATATGCTGAGTTACCAATGTTAGGTTTCGGAAATAGCTGAAGTGAAAATCATTCTTCTTTCTGCTACGCATTTGATTGTTATAAATGGTATATTTTTCCTCAAAAGCCCAAGGGAAAAATAATTATGTGGTAAGAAGCCTACCTTTAAACTTTCAGGAACAAGGTTGGAGTTATACTGCTACAATGGCATAAATGCCAAGGATGTAATTAGTTGCATATTGACATGAAATGTGGCAGCCTAACTTGGGTAGCAGATACTTAACACATGTGCTAAAGCTGTCACCATGTTCTCCTAACCTTATAAAGTAGCTGATGGGGAACAGCACTTTGACAATATGTTGATTGTAGTTGCTGAATGTAACTACTAGTTAGAATGAGGTCAGTCTGCGGTATAAGGGTCTTTCAAACATGCATTCGTAACTGCAATGTAAGTGGAACCTTAATTTAATATAATTCATTTTAATAATTGAAAATGTTTCTCTGGTGCAGAACCACATTTGCTTAGGGTTACCTAACACATCCTTTGCAGACTTTAGTGGCACCTAAATTGTGCCTAATTTTCTTAATGATTGTTTGAAAGAGTTTTTATACTGCTATGTGTGTCATCTATAACAGTGCTATATGTGTACATATTTCTACAGCTGATTTTCAAATGTTCAGCAGGATCGCTTATCAAACAATATTTGACACCGAACCATGGAAGGAGACATTAGGACGGTGAAAGCACGGTGTTTGAGTTTTTGATGAGCATTTTAAAGGAGGAGAGAGAGGATGAGAGGCAGACAGACTTTAGGAAGGAATTCTGGAGTCTGAGGCACAGAGTCCTGCTGGTGGTGAAATGACTAACATCAGGAATATTCAAGAGGCCAGAATTAGAGGAATGCAGAGATCTTGGTGGATTGTAGAACTGGAGAAGGTTACAGAGATAGGGTGGGGGAGGTGATGGAGAGATTTTAAAACAAAAATGAGAATTTTAAAATTGAGGCATTGTTATACCTGTAGCCAATGCAGGTCAGTGAGCTCTGATGGGTGAACAGGATGGGTAAACAGGACTTAGTTCAAGTCAGGACATGGGAAGCAGAGTTTTGGATGTGTTCAAGTTTATGGAAGGTGGAAGATGGAAAGCCAACCAGGAGAACATTGGAACATTCAAGTCTAGAGGTAACAAAAGCAGGAATGAGGGTTTCAGCAGCATATGACATGAGACAGGATGGAAGACAGGTGATGCAATGGAGGTGGAAGTAGACAGTCTTGCTGATGAGCAGATATGTCTCATATCTGCCTCAGCTACCCTTTCAGGCAGTGAGTTCCAGACCCCTACCACCCTCTGGGTGAAAAGGTTTTTCCTCATCTCCCCTCTAATTTTTCTACCGATCACTTTAAATCTATGCCCTCTCGTCACTGACCTCTCTGCTAAGGTGAATAGGCCTTTCACCTCCACTCTATCCAGGCCCCTCAAAATTTTGTACATTTCAATCAGATCTACCTTAGCCTTCTCTGTTCCAAGGAGAATAACCCCAGCCTATCCAATCTTTCCTCATAGCTGCATTTTTCCAGTCCTGGCAACATCCTCATAAATCTCCTCCGTACTCTCTCTAGTGCAATTACATCCTTTCTGTAATGAGGTGACCAGAACTGCACACAGTACTCAAGCTGTGGCCTCGCCAATGTTTTATACAGTTCCAGCATAACCTCCCTGCTCTTATATTCTATACCTCGGCTAATAAAGGATGCCTAAGGCTAATGTGCCTCTTAACAACCTTATCGACCTGCCCTGCTACCCTGGGATCTGTGGACATTCAATCCAAAGTCCCTTACTTTCTCTGCACTTCTCAGTATTTTCCTATTAATTGTGTATTCCTTTGCCATGTTTGACCTCCTCAAATGCATCACCTCACACTTCTCCAAGCTGAATTCCATTTGCCACTTTTCTGCCCATCTGATCAGACCATCAATATCTTCCTGCAGCCTACAGCTATCCTCTTTGCCTTCTACCACACGGCCAATCATTGTATCATCCGCAAACTTCTTGATCATGCCCCCTACATTTACGTCCAAATCATTAATATACACCACAAAAAGGGGACCCTGTATGGAGCCCTGCGGAATGCCACTGGAAACAGTTGCTAAAACAGCCGTCAACAATTACCCTTTGTTTTCTGCCACTGAACCAATTTAGTATCCACCTTCCTCATCTATGGATTAAATTAGTTGAAGAAGAGGGATGGAATCAGTGGATAGGGAATGGAGTTTATGCCTGGGGCTGAAAACAATAGCTTCAGTCTTCCTGATATTTAGTTGGAGGAAATTTCTGCTCATCAGGGCTGGATGTCAGACAAACAGCATGACAATACAGAGACAGTCAAGGGGTTGAAAGAGGTTCAGGTGAGGTAGACCTGGGTGTTATCAGTGTATATGTGGAACATGACATGTTTTCAGATGATATCACCACAGTGTAGCATGTAGATGAGAAATGGATAAATCCTTGGCGTCTTCAGAGGGAACTGTGAGGGAGCAGGAAGCGAAGCCATTGCAGGCAACACTCTGGCTACAAATGGATAGATAAGAGTGGAGTCAGGCAAGGGCAGTTGCACCCAACTGGATGACAGTGGAAAGGCACTGAAAGACGATGATATGGTCAACCATGTCAAAGGATGCGGGCAGGTGAGAAGGAGGATGAGGGATAGTTTACCATGGTTAGAGTCAAATTGTAATTTATGACTTTGATAAGGGCTGTTTCAGTGGTGTGGCAGTGGCGAAATTCAAACATGGAGTTGTGGGAAAGGTGAGCACACATTTGGGAGGTGACGACATGTTCAAGGACTTTGTCTTGGAAAGGGAGGTTGGAGATTGGATGGTAGTTTTCAAGGACAGAGAGGTCAAGCATGTTTTTTGAGAGGAGGGGATTATGGTGGCAGATTTGAATCGGAGAGGGACAGTATCTGAGGAATTTAAAATTCTCTCATGGGATGTGAACGTCGCTGGCTAGGCCATCATTTATTGCCCATCCCTAATTGTCCTTGAGAACATGGTGGCCCCTTCTTGAACAGCTGCAATCCATATGGTGCTGTTAGGAAGGGAGAGCCAGCATTTTGACCCAGCGACAGTGAAGGAACTGTGATATAATTCCAAGTCAGGATGGTGTGCGGCTTGGAGGGAACTTGCAGGTGGTGGTGTTCCCATACATCTGCTGCCCTTGTCCTTCTATGTGGTAGAGGTCACAGGTTTGGAAGATGCTATCGAAAGAGCCTTGGTGAGTTGCTGCAGTGCATCTTGTAGATGGTACACACTACTGCCACTGTGCGTCAGTGGTGAAGGGAGCGAATATTGAAGGTGGTGGATGGGGTGCCAATCAAGTGGGATGCTTTGTCCTGGATGGTGTCCAGCTTCTTGAGTGTTGTTGGAGGTACACCCATCCAGGCAAGTGGTGAGTATTCATCACACTTCTAACTTGTGCCTTGTAGATGGTGAACAAGCACTGGGGAGCGAGGAGGTGAGTTATTCACTGCAAAATTCCCAGCCTCTGACCCTGCCCTTGTAGCCACAGTATTTATGTGGCTGGTCCAGTTCAGTTTCTGGTCAATAGTAACCCCCAGGATATTAATATTGGGAGATTCAGTGATGGTAATGCCATTGAAAGTGAAGGGGAAATGGTTAGATTCTCTCATGTTTGAGTTGGCCATTGCCTGGGACTTGTGTGGCATGAATGTTACTTGCTATTTATCAGCCCAAGACTGGATATTGTCCAGGTCTTGCTGCATCTGGGCACGGGCTGCTTCAATATCTGAGGAGTTAAACTTGTGCTGTACATTGTGCAATCATCATCGAACATCCCCACTTCTGACCTTATAATGGAGGGAAGGTCATTGATGAAGCAGCTGAAGATGGCTGAACCTAGGAAACTACCCTGAGGAACTCCTGCAGTGATATCCTGGGACTGGGATAATTGACCTCCAACAACCACAACCATCTTCCTTTGTGCTAGGTATGACTCCAACCATCGGAGGGTTTTATCCATGATTTCCATTGACTCCAGTTTTGCCATGGCTCCTTGATGCCATACTCGGTCAAATGCTGTCTTTATGTCAAGAGCAGTCACTCTCACCTCACCTCTGGAGTTCAGCTCTTTTGTCCATATTTGGACCAAGGATAGTGAACTATTATCAATGTCAGCTAACACAGGGCCAGGAAGGGAAGTTGGATTTTCAGCAGTTTTGTGGCAATCAGATTGAGGGGCATGAGGTGGGTCTCATGGACAAGATGCGCTCGGAGAGGAGATGAAGGGAGATAGGAGAGAAACCAGAGAAAGATAAGTGTTCAAGGTTAACGCGGGCCAAAGTTTAGAGGAAAGAGGCTTGATAGACTGGCAGAAGGAAGGGAAGCAGCAGAGGTAGTTGAATGGATGATCTCAATCTTAGTGAAAAAGAAGTACATGAGTTCCTCACACTTGTTATTGGAGGTGAGGGTGGAGAAGCCCAGGGATAGGGGCTGAAGAAGACAGCTAGTAGTGGAGAAGAGAAGCCTGAGGTTATCTTTACATTCCAGCATGATCCTAGAATAGTGATCACTCCTACGCATAATAGTTGACTTGTAACTGGCATCGGAATTAACTTAGCAAGCCATTCAGTTATATCACCACCTTCTAGGCCCACTGAGGATGGAGCTTTCCACTGATGCCTATGTCTCGAGAATACACAGAAAGAAAATCAGTAACCATGGTTGCATGAAGTGCACAAAATGAAACTAATGACTAAAGAACCCCTCCTTTTTTGTGCGCATTATCAAAGCACACGCTTCTCAATAGTCTGCAGTGTTCTGAAAAAGTGCACTATCTGTACACATTTGGCTCCAGCCCAGAGACGAGATCAGAGATTCCACTTTCAAATGGTTGTAAATATCCTCAATGAAGATTAAGGGGAACCTCTTTGAGGTATATAAAATATTAAATACTATGGATAAGATGAACCACAAATATATCCAGAAAGTAGGAGCAGAGTATATAAATGTAATGCGGTGTAATAGATATTTACTCAAAGGATGATAAATGCTTGCACTAATCTCTCACGTGGGCAATAGAAATTTTAAAAAAATTAAAATGTGGCTGGATGCCAAATTGGGGGAATTGTGTTACTGGGGAGTGAAATTTAATGGGCTGAATGGCTTCTTTATGTCCATAACTTTTTGATTGGCCAGCCCGACTTGTGAAGAAACCTGTCACTTTGGGCTAAATTCGATAGCATCTAAAAAGGGGCATGGAGATCACAATGCAAGATTAACTTGCGCCTGTTGATTGCAACGCAGGCAGCTTGCCAACTTCGAGCTGCCTGCTCATTCCAATTATGTCATTACCCAGACAAAGTTAACCACACTTTTGATTTGCTGGAGACATCAGCAGGAGGGCCAATATCCTGAGTGGCTAGCACCACTTAAAGCTCGCCCGTACCTCTTAAAAGGAAGGTGCATTGTGACCAGAGTAGGTGTTGGCAGTCATGCAGGAAGTGATTCTCACCTGAGAAATATTGAAGAATGGTACAACATGGGACACAGCAGGCTCTAATGTTTTTGGACATTGCACTGGAGGAAGTAGAAATGAGTAGAGATGTCCTGTATCTGAAAGGGGGGCTTGGGTGGGGTGGGGGTTAGGAGGCCTTCCAGACGCTCACACAAGTCAGTGGAAGGAGATAGAGGTGGAGGTCAATGCCAGGAGTCAAGTCACAGGGACCTGGATGCAGTGCCACAAGAAGTTCAATTACCTCACTGAAGTGGTCAAGGTAAATCAATACATCTTCAAATGCCATATACCACTAACTGCACCGCTAGTCTCAGATATTCCTCAATTCACCACACACCCCAGCACTCACCTACCAAAAATCTCTATAAATCAGAACTCATACCTTACATTCATAGCTCCACTGTCCCTCATACATTTGGCACCACTGCAAGCCTCACACCCACATCTCACAGATTGAACGCACTGTCAGCTCGACAACCATAACAGCCATAACACCCAAACAGATTGCATGGTACTCACTGGCACACTTCTCTTTCTCTTACAATACAAGGTGGAGCAAAAACGGAGCCAGCAGCGGCTAACTGCAAGTCCAAACCCCCATGGTGGAGATACTGCCAACCATTGCTGAGGAGTGGGGTGGGGCTGAAAAAAATCAAAGACGACTGTACCCTCATACTTAATCCTCATTCTCATATCCCACTTCCCCCTCACTCTACATGCTCTTCTGGTTTACAAGCTGCAGATGGTGTAAGAATGCACCTCTTACTTCCACCCTCTCTTGTCCCCCACCACTTCCTACCTTGCACAACAACCCTACCCTTGTGGTATTGTAGTATAAGGGTCTGAAAGGGTTAAAGTTTGAGACAGTGAGAGTGACACCTCTCACTGTAGTGATTATGATGTAATAGTCACATGAGTATTAGGTTTGGAAGGAGCTAGAAGAATCATGAGAAGTGCTAGCTGGACATGCTTAATGAAAGTGTAAATAGTTATGTATATACAATAAAGGAGTTACTATTTAGCCATACAAGGACTCCGAGACATCTGTAAACAATACTCAAACTACACTAAGAACAATATGCAATACTGTGAACACACCCAGAAATTATTGAAAGACCTTAACTCATACAATAGCATCAAGAAGACAGCAGATCTCAAGAAGACGGCGGATCTCGAAGGGAGACTGTGAAGAGCTCCAGAGCTGCTCTGTAGCCGAAGGAAGACATGGACAGTCCGTGAGTCAGCTGTGCAGGCATTCAGGCTGCACCACAGAAGCGTGGTGGTCTGCAAGCAGAAACCAGGTCCAGCGATCAGAATGCGAGTCACAGTCCCGAGTGACGTTGGATCGGGTGAGGAACCTTTTGGAAAGGGTGCATTTATTGTTTAACAGCACACTGGGCAGGCGAGATGGGAAAAGAAAGTCGATCGTTGCAAGGGCAAGTCCGGAGTTGGCAGCCATTACTCGAGCAGACCACAGATGAAAAGCGCAGGAACACTCAAAAAGTGTGGGAAACCTCAGAAAAGTACATGAACACCTCAATTGAAGCAAAGAAAAATTTCTTAAAAGAAAGAGAAATTCTAAAGAGTTTGGAAAAAATGTATGTGAAATACACGATGCCTGAAAGCTTCCAGAATTCGGAAGGACCCAATCAGATACAGAATTGGTTGATATGACAAAAAGGATTTTTCAGATTTAGAATAGCTTCTCAGCTACACACTAAATCCGAAACGGAGCAGGTAAATAATCTACTATACTCCATGGGTGCAATTGCTGATGACGGGATCGTGAGTCAAGGCATCAATGAGGCTTCAGACAAGTTTGATGATGTTTTACAAGCCTTCAATAAATACTTTGATTGAAGAAGCAATAAGATACTGGAAAGAGCAAAGTTTAATAAAAAGAATGCAGAAGCTGGGTGAATCAGTGGATGCTTTCATTAATGATTTGTACAGATTGGCTATGGGATGCGAATGTGGAGAATTGAAGTCTGGGTTGATGAGGGACCGAATAGTAGTGGGAATAGCTGACGAACCTTTATCAGATCTCTTACACTCTTACAGATCTTATCAGATCTACAGTCAAAAGATGACCTCACTCTGGAGAAAGTGATTCAGATGGTGCGACAGGCAGAGGTCAGAAGACAAAATAGAGCCAACCTGCAGGCTGAAGAGAAGCCTTGGGTCAGAAAAATCTGATGACTGTACAGTCCCTGAAGCCCAGGATGGAAAAGCAATCTTTAGATAAGAAGGGTATCGTCCACCTCCTTCTGGAATGTGCCTTTGCAAAGCAGGTGTGGAAAGAGATGTAATGGTTTTTGCCAAGGTTCATCCTGAGCAGCTCCATAACACAGGACTCTGAGCTCTACGGGCTGTTCCCAGGGACGCACAATGAGATAAACATCAACTGCTGCTGGAGGACCATCAACTCAATGAAAGACGCTCTTTGATCTTATGTAGTACACACTTCCAACATACACCGAAATAGAAGAAACCTAATCCCTATTCCTAAAGCACAACAGCCAGTCATTTATGTGGATGAACTAGATGATGATTAAGAAACCCGGAGACAACAAGATACTACAAATATTGGCCAAGAGTATCCAAAACATCGAACAAGACTTTCAAGAAAGACTACTGATCTTCCAAGTCTGCCAAGAACACGATCAGGGAGAGTCATGAAGCCTCCTGGCAGATTGAATCTGTGATGTCAGAGACTTGGGGGGAGATGGGGCAGTATTTAAAGTCAAAATGAATGAATGTCCATCTATATTTTTGATATATATACAAAGACTTGGGGGGAGATGTAGCGTAAGGTTCTGAAAGGGTTAATGCTTGAGATAATGAGAGTGACCCCACCCACTGTAGTGATGATGATGTAATAGTCACATAGGTATTAGGCTTGGAAGGAGCTAGAAGCATTATGAGAAGTGCTAGCTGGACATAGGAACATAGGAGCAGGAGTAGGCCATTCAGTCCGTCGAGCCTGTTCCACCATTCAATTAGATCATGGCTGACCATCTACCTCAATGCCACTTTCCCGCATTATCCCATGTCCCTTGATGCCATTAATATCCAGATATTTGTCAATTTCTGTCTTGAACATGCTCAATGACTGAACTTCCACAGCCCTCCGGGGTAGAGAATGCCAAAGATTGACCACCCTCTGAGTAAAGAAATTCCTCCTCATTTCAGTTTTAAATGGCCTGCCCCTTATTCTGAAACTATGTCCCCTGGTTCTAGACTCACCATCCAGGGGAAATATCCTATTTTCATCCACCATGTCACACCCTGTAAGAATTTTATGTTTCAATGAGATCACTTCTCATTCTTCGAAACTCTAGAGAATACAGGCCCAGTTTCCTCAATCTCTCCTCATAAGACAATCCCGCCATCCCAGGGATTAACATGGTGAATATCTGTTGCACTCCCTCTATGGCAAGTATTTCCTTCCTTGGATGAGGAGACCAAAACTGTACACAATACTCGAGATGCGGTCTCACCAAGGCTCCATACAATTGCAGCAAGACTTATTTACTCCTGTACTCAAATCCCCTTGCGATGATGGCCAACATATCATTTGCCTTCCTAATTGCTTGCTGCACCATGCTAGCTTTTAGTGACTCATGAACAAGGACACCCAGGTCCCTTTGGACATCAACACTTCCCAACCTCTCACCATTTAATAAATACTCTGTTTTTCTGTTTTTTCTACCAAAGTGGATAACTTCACACTTATTCACATTATATTCCATCTGCTACATTCTTGGCCATTCACTTATCCTGTCCAAGTCCCGTTGAAGCCTCCTTGCATCCTCTTCACAATTCACATTCCCACCTAGTTTTGAGTCATCAGCAAATTTGGAAATATTACATTTGGTCCCTGCATCCAAATCATTTATATACATTGTGAACAGCTGTTGCCCTAGGATTGATCCTTACGTTACCCCCAGTAGTAACAGTCTGCCATCCTGAGAATGACTTGTTTATTCCTACTCTGTTTTCTGTCTGTTAACCATTTCTTGATCCATACCCCCACTCCCATGTGCTCTAATTTTGTTGACTAACCTGTTGTGTGGGACCTTATCAAAAGCCTTCTGAAAATCCAAAAACACTACATCCACTGATTCTCCTTTATATATGCTACAAGTAACATCGTCAAAAAACTCCCACAGGTTAATGAGAGTGTAAATAGTTATGTGTATACAATAAGCAAGTTACTATTTAGCCATACAAAGACTCAAAGACATCTGTAAACAACACTTGAACTATGCTAACAACAATATACAACAGCTATCTCCTTTCAGATACCCAAGAAGTGCAATTTGGTCAGGGTGTGGAGGAACAGCAAGAACCATCAATCACTCAATTTCACACTTACAGCAGACAGCTCAGATCGTGACACTGCACGTAAATTAGAGGTGAGCATAGAGGCGCATAATCTGCAGAAATTGAGACACTGGATACGAGTGGCTTGCAGCCAGAACAGAGAAAGCTCAGATTCCAGCACAGCAGAATGGAAGATTGCACAGGGTTCTGCTACAGAGGACTCTGTTTATGATCCATTCTGTTTATGACTACTCAGAGCATCAGCAAATAGCTGGTAACTTTTGTACACTTTTTCAAGCTACACCCAAATCACAAATTTTCACTCAGCTTCCTGCTCATGATTAGCCTGTAATCAAGGAAATCTTACAGCTGATTGATTGTTAATTGCTCCAATGGTTAGTCTCTTTTAAGTGTTGACTAACTTGCAGTCTTTTTAACAGTTTTTAAAGATCTGAGTTAAATTCAAATATTTAAACTAAATTTTAGTTTGACACTACTCACCCGCTACTTACCAGAGAGTTCCACTGTCATCACATTCCCAACTTTTACACTCTGTTTTTGAAGCACCTTTTTATGACCACTCTGTCTGATGAGTCCAGTATCATGGCCACAACCACACTACCTGACTACCTGCCCAGCATTGAAGGTTTCAGATAACATTGTATCGTCAATTTGACCAGAACCCGAAGACCTTTGCATTCCTCAGACATGTTTCGGTGCAGGATGTACCATAAGATTTGAGTCAAATTGATATTATATGACTAGGAAACTTTGTGCATACTAATGACACACACTTTGCTCCAAGTCCTATGGAAACGATTGCACACAAAGTGATTTGCTTTACAAAACTGAAAAACAAACATGCTGATCTGCGACATTGCCATGTTACATTCAGTTGTCTATACTTGTGCTTCCTGATTCTGTGCTGTACTGTGAGGAAGTGACCCTCCCCTATTCTCCACGAGACAACTTTCCATTCTCCGTGCTGAAATATTCCTCTTGGATTCTGTACTCATTTCAGTTTTGACATTCGCTGAGGCAGAATAAAATGATACCTTTTCGTTCCACACATGGCAAACCTGATTTGACTGGCAGACTTACCAAATTAGATCTTCACAGATAAGTCTATTGTAAGTGGCTAGGGGAGAAGCGCAAAGGGAGAGCCAACTGTGTAACAGCCCCGACAAACAAATTTTTCTGCAGCACCTGTGGAAGAGCCTGTCACTCTAGAATTGGCCTTTATAGCCACTCCAGGCGCTGCTCCACACACCACTGACCACCTCCAGGCGCTTACCCATTGTCTCTCGAGATAAGGAGGCCAAAGACAAGTGGCTAACATTGTTTGTATTCGGTGGTGAAACTCACTTGCTAGCCTTCCTTTGGGTTATATTACTTGTATGTTAACTAAGTGTAGACAGAGTCCCTCATTGCTCAGTGAATGCTCCATAATAATATTTGTGGAGGTTAAAGAGTAAATAATGTTCCATTTTCCAACACGCTTAACCTTATGCCTATAACAACCAACAAAGTAAACACCGATTGTTTGCTTGTTATTTGCCTTTGCTCCTCCAGAGACTTTTAATATTTTTTAAGAGCGCCTCTCATGTCAAACTTTATTTGTAATCCAATCCATTGTAAATGGAGCCTGAACAGCAGACTGCCAAAAACAGGCAGAATATTAGAGGCCGTGGTAATTGAAAGCAGCAGGGGATTTCACTTGACATCGAGTTTGTCTAAGTATATTCAATTAAAGCCACACGCATCACTATTTTCCTGACTTTGCTTAATGGAGTTCACATATAGGTAAAAATTGTACAAATATATTACAAATAAATAATGATAGTTTGATAAATTGTCAGTAAATAAACAACATTAACCTTATTTGAAATGTAAAGTGGATAGACTTTTGTGAATTTATTTCCTGAGGTAATTTTACTTGCAGGACATTTTAGCGTTTTGCCTTAATGGTGGGTTTTGGATACATGCTTTTGTGTCAGTCGCCAATCATTAATAAGATTAACACAATGGCAGAATCTACATCATTGAAGGTTCTGACACACACTTCACAGAGTTTTAACCAATATCCCCTCTACTGTTTATTTTATTGTGTGTGGCATGTTAATTTCAGTACCCAGAGCCTTTTAGTTTGTTCTCACAGGTGCACACACGCGGTATCTGCAAGGGGGCAACTTGTGAGCGGCCTGTGCCGTAACTTCCAGGTTGCTGCACAACTATGCCGCATGCAGCTTAGAGGGAAAATTGGTTGTGACCTCCTTCGGCACCTCCATTTTCAAACATTGCTTTGTAATCAGGCTATTTCCCCACGAAACTCTTCAACACATTCGTGAAAAGTACTTGAAATATGCACAAATATATACCGCTACCATTTCAAAATGGCTGGGAAAGCACATTTTCTCCAGTAACCTGTAAAGTAGCTGATTGCACAGTAGAACCTACTGTAATGCTCCAGCTTTGCAGTGTTCTGTCTAAATCAGAATTATTGGTTTTTCCACAATGTAACTTATGAACTCACTATTACACTTGTTAATCTCTCCATCCAAATGAGTGACCAGATTGTTGCTCGACTTGTGTAAATTAGACCGTTTCAGTCCAAGGGCAGCTCACTGTTTGTTTTGCCCTAACTAAAATTAAAAAATGTAATGATATCACAGACGACTTGTGTCATCAACCTCTGGCTCTGTGATTAGGATATCCATCCATATGATTATATGCTGAAACTTGTGCAGGCTGAGATTAGAATATGGACATGTAGGAGTGGAAAGATCCATTGCACAATCACTGGCCCTGATATTAATCTGAAGGAGCTTTGTGCAGGGATGTGGAATTGCATACGTGAAACCCAAAACTCAACTAAGCAGGTCGAAATCTGCAACTTCAATGCAATTGCACCAATTAATTTTGTCTTCTGGGTTTTGAGTCTCCAGACTGCGCAGCGAGTGTGATGTGCACCTGCATGATGTAATTTCAGCTGTGTTTCAAGGGACATTGCATTAATGGAAATTGTAGATCTTCAGGATGGATGGGGAACTTTAGAGTAAGGGCAGCACCCAGATTTGATGACACCTCACTTGAATTACTGCTGGGGAAGGCGTAATTGAACATAAGAATATAAGAACATAAGAAATAGGAGCAGGAGTAGGCCATTTGGCCACTTGAGCCTGCTCTGCCATTCAATAAGATCGTGGCTTCAACTCCATTTTCTTTCCTGTCCCAAATAACTCGACTCCCTTGTAAATCAAACATCTGTCTAACTCAGCCTTGAATACATTCAACAACCTAGCCACCACTGTTCTCTGGGGCAGGGAATTCCAAAAATGAATAACTCTCAGAGAGAAGAAATTCCTCCTCATTTCCATCTTCAATGGGAGATCCCTAATTCTGAAACTGTGTCCCAACTGCAGGCGGGCCTGGGAGCATGCCAAGAAAACCTGTGAGGGATGGTTGCCGGCTCCAGGGGTGAGGTCCTTTGTTAAAAGGCTCTGAACAAGGGACCCAGCATCAGAAATGGGCCGTGCCCCCTGAGAGCCACCCCCCTGCCCTTGCTGATGACCCCCCTACATCCCCTTCCCCCCACAGCCCCTGCCGCACAAAATCCCTTCCGCTGAGGCTTACGTGTCGCTTGGGTCTGGTGCCGTGGGTGAGTGCTCCACTGCCAGCAGCCACCGCCTCTGCGGTGGCACTGCTCAGTGAAAGAGTTACCAGACTTGGATTGGCTGACACCTGTCAGCAGGTGGAACTTCTGCCACCAGGGTCCTTGATCCCAGGGAAGGCCCCCCACTGTCCACTTATGTGCCAAACTGGCACTTGATCCAGTGGTCCTTCCCCAGAGGAGGCGACGTGGGGCTCTTGCCAGCGCTTTGCCGATGGTCGAGATGCCCATCGCCCGGTTAAAATCCCGGCCTTTGTGTCCTCCTCACAACTTCCTTTCCCCCACCTATCCTTCCCCCCACCGTCTGACCCTGAAGCTCCATGATGTAAACAGCAACAGCCAGCCTGGTTAAGAAGAGCCATGTATGCTGAGAATTTACAGAACTTGCATCACCTACCTCCAAATGTCAGATCGACACTGTCAGAAAAGACTACAGCTCTTCAAGGAGGCTGTGATGTGGCCTTCTGAAGGGCGATTTGCGACCTTTGGGATTTGAGGGTCACCCTATGCCAGTGGCCCTAAAGATTACCAAGGCACTAAAGTTCTACGCATCTGGATCTTTCCAGGGAGCCACCAGGGACATATGTGGGGTCTCCCAGGACGCAGCGCATTGCTGCCTCAAGGAAGTACCAATGCCCTGTTCAAGAAGGTTGGTGACTATGTATGCTGCCAGACTGACCCTGACAGTCAGGCCAAGAGGGTCATCGGTTTTGGGGCCATAACTGGATTCCCACAGGTGCAAGGTCTAATAGATTGCACACATGTGGCCATCAAGGCTTCAATGGACCAGCCAGCCACTTTCATCAACAGGAAGAGCTTCCATTCAATCAACGTGTAACTGGTCTGCAACCACTGACAGCTTTTCCCACAGGTGTGTGCCCGCTTCTTGGGAAATTGCCACGACACCTACATACTTCGACAGTCCCAGGTGCCTCAGCTTTTCAATCCCCCCGCTTGCCTTCAAGGATGGATACTCGCGGACAAGGGATACACATTAAAGACATAGCTTCTGATGCCTGTGAGGAAACCTCGCAATGCAGTGGAGGAGAGGTACAACACTTATCATGACTCCACCAGAGTGACCATCGAGCAGGCCATTGGTCCGCTGACGATGAGGTTCCGCTGCCTTGATTTATCTGGTGGAGCCCTGCAGTATGCCCTGTTGAGGGTCTCATGTATCATGGTGTTCTGCTGTGATCTGTACAATCTAGTACTACAGATGGGGGAGGCCTTACATGAGGAAGCTATGGCTCAGCGACAATCATCCTCCAACAAGGAGGACACAGAGAGACAAGGGCAAGCAGCAATGGATGATGTTGTGATAACACGGCAAGAGAGGCCAGACATGTTGAGCAATTCGCAAAGGAGACAAGAAACAATCTCATAATGACCCACTTTCAGCCACCCTAATGTCCACACAATGAGAATCCAATAAAAACTCACCTTCATGTACGTAGTCTTCCACTTCCTTTCCATCTTTGTTATCTGAATGCTGATCAGCTGCAATGTGCGCCAGTGTCAATTGCAGAGCATATGTTGTCACAGTACCATAATAATGAGGGCCGTGGTCACATTGGCACTACTCTAAGGGGTAGGGTGGAATTCAGAAGCTCACAAGTAAGGTATGTTGGAACATGGTTTTCACACAATGATGGCTAATGATTGGCTCAAAAGAGCATTTAATTATATTCCAAATAACATATTTGCATCACCCATGTGTGGCTAGGTGCTTTTCTAAATACACTTGCGGGTGCTCTATGACTGAGGCCTGGAGGGCCCCAGCTGCCGGAGGGTTTCCTGTACTGGTGCAAGTCCCTCCTCAGGCATCACGGCTGCTGGAGCTGGACTCACTGGTGGAGGAGCTGAGGAGTTAGTGGGCACACTCGAAGCGCCGTGAGGGGAGCCCCCAGATGTGGAGGCCAGACTCTCGTCCTCCCTTTCAAGGCTCACTGGGACCTCCTTGCTCACCAGAGAATGGAAGAAGTCTCCAAGCTCATGGTCCTTCTCTTGCCTTGCCACTGCTGATTTGAGCTCATGGCCAAGGCCATGGTATGCAGGTCCTATCTGTTCTGTGGTATCTGGCTGTCCATGAGGGTCGCCAAACTCTCAATGGAGGAAACCATGCGTTTGTATGCCTGGGACATGGCAGCACTCTTGGCATGAATGGATTCCTCCATCATCTGTTCATGGCTGCACATGGCCTCTGGCATCTCTGCCAGCTGTTGCCTTACCTCTCCCTGCAACTCCAGCATGACTTGTGCTGTCGACAACAGAGGCTCATCATCAGCCAAGGGCTCAGCAAGGGCCTGGCCACCCATGGTCCTCCGACTATTGGAGGGCGTAGCTGTCTCAGCCACAGCTAGCTGCTCTCACCAGCCAGTAACCATGATTCTAATGCCAATTGATTACCCACCAAGGTGAAAGTATCTGAACTGGTGGAAGGTGCAGGTGAGTCATGGGATGGTGAGTGGGCTATCTCCTCAGAGGTCAACAGGTGTCTCTCTGGGGCCTCAGTCAACTGCAAATGCTAACCTGCATGATAAAACACAAACATGTGTGGGTTAGACTGCACGTATTCCGTTATTGCAGACATGCCTGAGTAATCTCCTCGGCAACATTTTCTTTTTCTACTGTAAATACTGACGAAAAATATTCATTTAACGCTTCCCCTATCTCCTCTGATTCCGCACACAACTTCCCACTACTATCCTTGATTGGCCCTGTTCTAACTCTTATCATTCGTTTATTCCTGATATACCTATAGAAAGCCTTAGGGTTTTCTTTGATCCTATCCGCCAATGACTTCTCGTGTCCTCTCCTTGCTCTTCTTAGCCCTCCCTTTAGATCCTTCCTGGCTAGCTTGTAACTCTCAAGCGCCCTAACTGAGCCTTCACGTCTCATCCTAACATAAGCCGCCCTCTTCCTCTTGACAAGCGCTTCAACTTCTTGAGTAAACCACGGCTCCCTCGCTCGACAACTTCCTCCCTGCCTGACAGGTACATACTTATCAAGGACACGCATTAGCTGCTCCTTGAATAAGCTCCACATTTCGTTTGTGCCCATCCCCTGCAGTTTCCTTCCCCATCCTACACATCCTAAATCTTGCCTAATCGCGTCATAATTTCCTTTCCCCCAGCTATAATTCTTGCCCTGCGGTATATACCTGTCCCTGCCCATCGCTAAGGTAAACCTAACCGAATTGTGATCACTATCGCCAAAGTGCTCACCTACATCTAAATCGAACACCTGGCCGGGTTCATTACCCAGTACCAAATCCAATGTGGCATCGCCCCTGGTTGGCCTGTCCACATACTGTGTCAGAAAACCCTCCTGCACACACTGGACAAAAACAGACCCATCTAAATTGACATATACTTCACCATGAGTGTTCTGCTACTATGGACCCCTCGTCACCAACTGGGGCATCTGATCTATCTCATGCTGACACACACTCTCTTGGCATTTACTGGGGCTGAGCTATGAACCAGGGTGGGGTGTGTCCTAGATGCAGCCATGCATCTGTCACGATGAGGGTTATAACCTCTCTATCTTTACGTTAGCAGTGGCACCCTTACCATGTCGCATACCCTGTAGTAACACCCAAACCCATGAGAAGAGTATTGGAATGCAGTACTCACTTTGGCTGAACACAGGTCATTGACCCTTTTCCTGCACTGCACCCAGTTGCCTCGGTGACCCCACAGCTCTGTGAATTCCACCCAGGCTTGCTTGGTCAGGCGGGAGGACCTCTTCTTGCCATCGCTGGGGAAGAGGACTGGCGGACGGCTGATTAAATTCAGCCCATTGGATGATTACCTCACCTTTACTCACTCACAGGTCTGTTTTTCCATCCCTTATTGGAGAAGAGAGCACAAACTGCAATGGAGAAGGACAGGTCTGGAGGTGGACCACTGCAAAAAGTCCAGCTAACTGATGCAGAGGAGGTTGCGCAGGAGATAAGTGGCATATCTGCCTCTCTCTCAGTCGGAGATGGAGAGACAGGAAACTTGCAGACAGCTGGTGACAGATTTACAAATATCTCTGATGCACACATATTGGGCTGGATTTTCTTCCCTGGCAGCGGACGAAAAAAATGGTGGCCCGCACGTGCAGGTGCAGAGATCTCCTCTTCCCGCCTTTCCCTCTACTTGTAATTTGCATTAGCACCCATTTCCACCCCCCCCCACCCACTGTACTAAAATTCATAAGTTACGCCCATCCCCACCACGGTGGCATCTGCTTTCCCTGGATGGGAAAGTGAAGGCACGTGACTGCCAGCTGCTACTCGGAAGATCACGGCCCGAAGATAAGGTCACTGTTGATTTTATTTAAATGTCTTCATTTCATTAATTTAAATATGTTAATCCAGGTCCCATTGCCCAGCAGCGGGTTGTCCGCCATAGAGCCTTGCTGCCGCCAAGCAGATTGGGACTGGCACTCCTGGCATCGGGATCCGTGGCGGGCTGCTGCCAGAACAATCTTCTGGCACCCCTCCCGCCATGGAGCCGATGTTGGGAGCTCAGTAAAATCCTAGCCGTTGACTTTATTTTGTCAGTGACTGAACTATGAGAATAATGAGTATGGTGATTGTTAAAATTATGACTGCCACAACAAAATCATATCTTTTTCTTTAGTCTTCCAGGGATTTATGCACACAGCAAGTGTTGCAGGGCATCCACGAGAATTATTCCTCAGAGGATTTTATTCTTTCTGCACCATCACAGGATCACAGCCATCCACCAGCACAGATACTCACACTTTGGTGGGTCCACTTGGACAGTTTTCACCTGGTAATCCACGCCTCACAAGGGACCATCAACAGACACTTGTGGCAGGGGTAGCTGTGG